>NC_047511.1:41170650-41231477 GCF_902827115.2 Pseudochaenichthys georgianus | reverse complement strand
ACTCCCTAATCATTAGTTAGGAGTTATGATGCAAAAATTGATTTATGAGTGTAGTTAGATGTAGCATATTTTTTTCAGAACTTCCTTTTCTAATAGAAAAATCAAGGCAAGGAAAGGCATTATTTGAACCCTGTCTCCAATACAATTACTTTCACAAACATTTAAACTGCATTCTCAAAAACAGTTTTGAGTAAGATAAATGTTCTTCAGGATGACTATCGCAGTTTCAAACATTGGTTTGGCTCAATTACGTTTGTGTCTGACCTACAGAAGTACACTTTTCTTTGTAAAAGTTATTGACAATGCAGTTACATTGTATGGGAATGTAATTCCTCGGAGACCATGCTGTGGTCTTTATGCTTAAAATTGTATTTTTAATTTAACAATAAAGTAAAAATACAACAATTCAATGAGCACACTAAATGCCACCCCCCCCCTGATAAGCTAAGCTTAGGGGCAGCAGGCTGTATTTAGCACTAAGAATCAGGACAACAATGATATCAATCTTTTCATCTTCCCCTCAGAGAAAGTGCCAAACTATTACCGTAAGACGCCTTGCAGATTAAAAACAAGTCATGACAACGAGCTGTTTATGAAACTGACTCTTGCCCTGCCCGTACAAAGAGGTGCTGTTAGGCGATGTTATCCACAACACAATCCAGATAAACATCAGTTTCTGCAGAGCAAGGAGAGGAATATTACTCATTCTGTTCCTCTCATCTGTGAGGGGGGATATTGGCGAGTGACAGATGAAAGTGTAAGTACCTCTGGACAGCTGTTCATTCTGGATGTAATATCGATCCTGTTGTTGATGTTCAATCATGAAATAAAAAATAAAAAAGGGCTCAGCTAACCTCCTCTGGGTTGTGGAGCTGATTCGTCAGAGAGGGGGGTTGAAAGCTGAAGAGCAGAATTTACTCACTGCTCTCCTCTGTTTCCTCCTCAGCTCCTCAACACATATGCATGCATACAAACCCGCAGTTTAACACGAACACGCACGTGCACTCGCACAACAAGCAGGCGTCCACACACACAAACACACACCCTCTAACCTCACTATGGTCTCACACAGCAGGCCTGCCATAAATCAATGGGCAGGATCGTGTCTGCCAGTTAGACTAAACAAGAGCATTTGTGAGGATTTGCTCTCACCCATTAATCATCTTGACAGCTTGAAAAACACATTTCCCCTTTAATGACTGTATTTGGATAATCAGCTCTGTTTCCCTTCCCACCCTCTCCCTGGCTCTCCCTCCTGTCCCCTCCCCATTTTCTTCTCTTTTTCGCCCCAAGCGCCATCACTGACATAAGGCAAACTCACTCCTAGAGGAGGGGAAGGCGGAGGAGGGGCTGTGGAGGTGAGGGGTCTTTCAACGTCCAAACGGGCTCTCCGAAAAAAGTTAAAATAAGCATGCTGCCTGTGGAAAAAAAAGTGTTTTCACCCTCACTCAACAAACCGCAAGGCCTCTGCTAATATAAACTTGTGTATGTGAGTGCACGCTCTAAATTAAACAGAGAGCTCATGCATCTGCAAACATTAACCATGGACGTCTTAATGTGCAGAGGTTGTCTGGAACTTAAAAACATAAACCAACCGTGCGCTTTGAAAATGTGATACAAAATACATGTTGTGTGAAAGTTGTTAGTTTGAACATGTTGCAATCAACAGAGCCACCTATATGCAAAGCCACAAAGCTGTTTCCAAAAATAACATTATTTTAAATGTTATTAAAATGAATTAGAAAGATTGACTTTACATAACATGCAGTGCTTTCCTGATTCCTGACTAAAACTTCAGGAAACACGTCCTCATAACATAAAGTCAAAATACGTTGTTGGCTTAAAAACAACATTATATTCTTATCGAAGATTTCAAGCAACAAGCACACATTTTGAAATGGTTGCAGTGGTTATGTGTGAATTGATAAAAATAAGGTCTTAAGGTTCAGGATGCAAAACAATGTGGTTTAAACAACACAAATACTCGGTTAGGCTTTGGCAACAACGTTACATGGATGAGTTAAAGCAACAAATCTAAGGGGTTGGGTGAAGGCAACAAATGTACTTGGTAGTTTCCAGCAACAAACTTAAAGGTGGGGTAGGTAAGTTTGAGAATCCGGCTCGAGATACACTTTTTGTTATATTCCATGGAATGCTCTTAACATCCCGATAGCAATGAATATCTGAAGTGCTTTGACAACAAATCCATAACAACATTTAATTTGTGGAAGCCGTAATACTGTAAAAAGCACGACCAATCATCTGAGCCGGCCCGGCTAAAGTAACTGGATGGCCTCCCTGCCTGTCAGCCTTCCATCTGTGCACAAACTGATCTCGTGCCCTCATTGGTCATGTGCGCGTTCGTGTGTGTTGGAGGAGGGGCTCTGTGAGGAAGTAGCAGATTTTTTCCGGTTGTGTATTTTCAAATTCTAGAGCACTCGAGCTGGTTTCTCCAAAATTACCTACCCCACCTGTTAAGCCCCGAGCCTGTTTTTCAGGTCTCAGGCTCGAAAATGACATTCCCAGACCATATCTTCACTTCTAAAAGGGTTAAATTGATAATCTTTTATTCTCAAAGCAAGGTTACATCTGTGAGTTGGATATAGAAGTGTCAGAATCAATATAGATGTTTTTATTTTAAAGTAAATTCAGATTGAACACAGTAAAAAAATGTAAATTATTGTGTCCGTCCAAACAAAACAAAAAAAACTTATAGTGAAAGCCACGCTTGGATGATGGGATGGTAGACTAAAAGCTTTAGGAATTCAAACTACAACATATAATAAGTACCCTGTATCAAGATTGATGCAAAACAAGTGCATTTTGACCTTTTTAGAGAAATTTAGCCCAAATAAAACACTTCTGGGGTCATTTGGGTGGATTTTCCATATCTCTGGCCCCCCTTGGTCGATTTTGATGGTTGACACCTCTTTCTAACCGTCAGAGCCAATGGAATCGAGGGGAACTCCCACATGCACACACACATGACCAAATAAGGAGTGAGAGTGACACATAGACAAAACCGGAAGCTGCGATAACTCTGGTGGCTACCAGCAGCTAACTTTTAGGGTGCGTTCACACCTGCCTTGTATAGTCCGGTTTAATCTAACCCTGGTGCGTTTAGCCGCTTGGTGCGGTTCGTTTGGGTCGGTGTGAACACAGTCCGAGACCTCTGAAGTGAACTAAACAACCGGACTCTGGTCCGCTAAAATAGGTGGTCTCGGAGCACTTGCTTGCGAACTCTGGAGCGGTTCATTGCTGGTGTGAACGCAGTCTGCACCAAAACATAGGAAGCGTAGTATTTACGTGTCACAAGAACGCGGATATCTTCAAAATCTTTAGCGAAAGAGTCTTTCAAGACATCCGCGGTTGTTTAGTTAAAGAGTGAAGCAGAATGAAGTGTTGAACAGTGTCGTGTAAAGTAAACATTCTCCGTCAGCTACATAAAAGTAAGAACACCTGTCGTCGGTGAAACGCCCCTCCTTACTGCAGAACGTCTCTCATTATGTTATAGTGTTTTTTAACGGACGTTGTCTGATTATATAATCAAATGCGCGGGCCGCTAGTGTCTGTTGACTCCAGATTAACAGCAGCATGAGAATAACCTGCCCAAAGTGCCGATGCTCCATGGCGGAGGCTCCGGTAGAAATTGCCGGGATTTACGTTTTTACCCCCTTAATGCCTGACCAATGGTTGAACAGCATTTCTGTGCACATGACTTGTGTTTAAAGTTTATAGTCCGTTTGAGTTTTGCCCGTGTGAACGCAAACCGAACCTTCTGAAAAATGAAACAACGTAACAAACTGTCGTCTGGTGCGCACCAGAAAACGGACTATTAGGTGTGAACGCACCCTTACTCTCCGATTTTTAAATAAAAATGGAATTATGGATTATAAATAATTTTTTCAAAGCGACAGACACATTATCAACCTATGGATTAACCGATTCAGCCGCGTTTTTTCTCGTTTTAATGCCATTGAACACGTCTTTTGATCAGATTGAAAGCTACGTGAGACAATCTCCCGTAAACGCTCCATAAAGGTACGTGTTGTGATGTCTGTGTTTGCTTCCCGTGTCGCGAGTTCGGATCGCTCAGTGATGATACTATATACCTATATAATCTGTGGAACCTCAGCTTTAATCGGATATCTTGTAAGTGCAGCTACGATAAGTAATAAGAGTATCTTTATATTGAGTTCTGTGCCAAAGTCCGTTAGCATTTTTCGCTCAGGGGTCATTTAGATGCTTCTTATGAGAGTTGTGTTTTGTTTTGGTAAAAATGGTTTGTATCGTCAGTTAGCTGAGATTCTTCCCGTTAATCTGGTATAACACATTAATAGGTTCTTAAATATTAAGATGCCCTGGCTGAGACCAGGGGTGGATCTACGGAGGGCAAGGGGGGCAGCTACCTCCCCACTGTAGAGCCTTGCCCCCCCAGCTGCCCCCCTAACTTTTGTTTCCCTAAAACTGTACTAAAACAAACATACACTATTTCCACAAGCTTCTCAAGCAACGAAACAAGCATTACATTAGTTAAAAGTGAATCATTTTAAATATCATTTTAGGCCCGTTAAAAACAGCAGCTCAATCTAGCAGCTCTTAGTATTGACAAATATTGATTGAAATGTGTTGCTGCACAGGTCACCTTTAGCTCTCTGAAGAGATGGGTGATGCCATTTGTGTACTTAATTATAACTAAGTACTTACAGTATGCAGAATTAGAGTATTCTCTGAATCGGGTGCCTTTTGGGTCTTTATATCTTTGAAAAATGAAACCAAAATGTTTGGTCATAACATCTGGTAGTGGACTACTTACATGTTCCCACCTCAGGCACAAAATATAAATAATTACTAGGAATTTACTTGAAAACATTTAACAGGGTTGAAGTTTTTGACAAAGGGTAGCCATGAGAGCTAAGATATGGCACCACATGGAAATCAAGGACATTACAAAATTGTAATATTTTGCAAAACTATTGTTTATTTTGTAATATACAATTATTTACTATTATTAATTCATAGAACAGAGTTGAAATGTTGAGCTTGTCAATCTTAATCTGAAAATACAAAAACTGAAATATAGGTAAGAGAAGAAACTGACACTTTTGTGATGTAATTCCCTCAATGCAGATCACACATGGACTGATCCATTATTTTAATAGGAGGGTAAATGGTAACAAAGCGTTATAATTAGGATAATTAGGTAAGCGTTGGTTCTGTTCAGGCAAAATAACTTTGGGGGGGGGGGGAGCTAAGGAAACAAAACTACAGGGTTTTGTTCAGGGAAAAAAGTGGTTAGGTTTATGCAACAACAACACTTAGTGAGGTTAAGGGAACACAACTACTTCAGTAGGTTCATGGAACTAAACAACTTTTGATCTTTGGTTTAATCTTGCAGGATTCACGCAACATAATGTGAATCGCTGACATAAATGAAGTGTCATGTGATGTAAAATAAATATGTTATGTTAGCTAACTGACATCTGTAGGTTAAAATAAGTCACAATTCACGCAACACGAGCAGCCAATACAGCAGTTATTGGGGGTTAGTACACTTTTTCCAATTATAAAGGTAACTTTAGTCAAGACACATACTGCACGTTTAACATAGTAAGTAAAAATTGTTAACAGATGCAGAGGTTTCCCACAATGACAGGTCAAAATGTCTGTTTTTTAGATGCTGTTTTTCTTTCAAAATGGGAAGATACAAAAACAAGATTACTTAAACAAACATATCATTCGTACACAAATATTGGCTAGCAATAGTTTATTTAAAAAGAAACCACAAGTCATTGCTTGTCCCAAGTGTAAATAACCATCGTTTTTGTTGATACAATATTCCCAATTATACGAAGCTTTAATGCACCATTACACAGGCTGAGAAACAGGATGACATTATAGAGTGAATGTGTATACAGCAAGTGTGTGTATGGGTTGGGCTCCTGCAATGTGTTGACATGTGGAATAATGAATCTGTTTGAACAGTTGTGAGACAACTCTGTCTGAATACCACACAGCTGAGTGATGCTGGCACACACACACTGAACCCAAACACACACTAAGCACAGTTTGGCAGCTGAAGTCACACACCACTGTCACTCAGCTATAAAACATCTCATGTGTGTTAAAGACAGGGTAGACAACTTTGGCAAAAACCAGCAACAGTAAAGTAGATATTTACCCGAAAAAACGAAATAATCCACTTCCTTCTGGACTCTCTCCAAAGCCACTCCCCAAAAAAATCACGAGTGCTGCAATGGGAGCACACAAGCCAACATTTGAGTGAGGAAGTAGGTGATTTGATGACTTCTTACAGACCTGCAAAGCCACAGAAACCAGATATTCATACATTTTATGTTTATTTTTGTCGTGATATAAAGAGAATTAAGAAAATTATATAACAAAAATAGTTTCTTAACTACATCGCCTTAGCGTTTTGTGACCGGAGAGATAGTATGACTTCTGCAATTAATTTAATTACCCTTAGCTAGGACTTGCATTTGATTGCACAGTCAAACTCACATACATGGGTAAATCATTCCTATTTAACTCGTATTTTCCTGAGTCCCCTAGGTTTGTTGCATTTTAACCGCCTTTCATGTATCTTTCCTATGTCTCTGAGTTGTTTTTTGCACTATTTATAATCTGCCTTAAGGTGACTTTAATAGTCTGGTAAGAAATATTAAAGTGCATTTTAAGAAATACAGCCAGTATTTCAATTGAAAAAACATTCAAATGTAATTTTTGACAGCACACAAAGAGATTACAGTGTTGACTTGACGTTATGTAAATACTTCTATTTGTTGAAGATGTGTTCTGAAATTATCATGTTAACTGACTTTTTTAAATAATTGATGACTGTAGATTTAGATGCAGTTAAATGCTTCCCCAATTTCTTTGGAGCAGAAGGCTAAGGCATCACACAGTGCACCTTTAGGCAGCAGATATAAAAGTGAATCTGTGTATCCCGGCCTCCAGTAAAAAAAGAAGGAAAATATGAGTATATTAAACATAATGGCACCCTCTGAGTCTGGATGCTTTCCCATGGAAGACATAAGACCTGTGTTGCTTATAGAGAGTACACTATTAGCACAAGACAACCCCACGTGGAAGTAAACACCAATCTGTCCATCAGACCATCATAAATTCCCCTCATTCGTCGCCAAGGCACGTTCGATGCTGACTTTCGTGACATCTTCGGCATCTTCCACAAAATGGCATCCAGCTGGAGACTCGGTCCAAGTGCTATTAGCAGCGCACCGGGCTGTAATTGAAACGTTCATTTCTCCACTGGTGGTTAGAGGCGGTGTGTCTATTAACGGAGACGGACCACAGCAGCTCCGGGCAGCTCTCCGTGTCCAGGGTCAGGGCCGGATGAAACTGAAATCAGGAGCTCTATTTCTTTATCTGATTGTCTGTGCTGACAGTCGCTGTTTTCTTTTACCAATCAATACATGAATCACATAAAAAGCAGGACTTATTAGAACATGTTTAGGTGCACTACAGCTTCTACCACTCAGTTGTGTTTTATTATTTCCCGATAATAACTTGACAGTGGTGCAAAAAGTACTCGTATCCTTTGCTTAAAAAAAGCCCAGTCTCAAATGCTAATTTTACAAGTAAAAAGTCCTATGTTCAAAATGACACTTAAGTAAAAGAAGTATTATTAGAAAAAGCATGAAGGATCAAAAATAAAAGTAATCATTATGCAGAATGGCTTTTTTGTAACTGTTGAATTATAATATATTATTATCATATTTTTATTACTAACAAATACATACAGTATTTGTTATACTTGGTTACATTGGTGTTTTAAATGTTACAATTGGATGTCAGTATAAAATGTATTCAACTTTTACTGATTCACATCACTAAATAAATAAATAATATTTATTTAAGGACCAGTGCCAATGATGTGTCAAGAGCTGTTGTTATAAACTGGTTCCAGGTCAAATTAAAACGCGAATGATCTCACACGGAAACTGGTGTTGCAACAGTCCGGGCGCCAGGAGGAAACAACTGAGGGGGCTGGTAGATGTGGCGAGGGAAATCTTTGTTTAAGGAAATATAATGAATTTATTGAAGCCCAATCTCGTTTAGCACTGCACACACACACACACACACACACACACACACACACACACACACACACACACACACACACACACACACACACACACACACACACACACACACACACGCACGCACGCACACACACACACACACACACACACACACACACACACACACACACACACACAAAACATACAACTGAAGGACACTAAGCCCCCTAAAAACCTGAAGGTTAAAGATTGAAAGGCCTAATTTTAAGGCATTTAAAAACGTTATTGTAAGCCTCAGCACCATCATGTATTGCCCGTTCAATAATTACAGGCGGGGTTTACTGCCTCAAAGTGCTGGCAATGTTCATGTTTACCGACAACGGCATTACAGACTTTAGATCAGGTCATGGCTGCTACCCCTATCATTAGAAACCACAGGCAGAGAAGCCATGTGTGTGTGGCAGCTAAACCTAACCAGGAAGTACTGATTAGTAAGTGTTGTAGTGAAATGATTGCTTAAATAATGACAGAATGTGTTGCCGCCTGATTGATACTGAACTATAACAAGGATTATATTTCATAGTCATGGTATGTGGCTATGTTTAATAATGTGCTAGTAGCTGTTTCTGCCTTTTTCTAAGCTAAGCTAACAAGCTGTTTAGAAAACATAATTATTTCCCAAAATGTTCACCGCTGCTTGAAATGATTATAAGGTAATCTTTTCTTTTACTTTTCTCCCTCTATAGAATCAGGAGGAGTCCTAGACCCCTTATGAGTCAGCATTTTAGCACTTGCGGTCATTCGCGTCTCATATTGATTTCTAGTTAGGCCTGAACAAATCCTAAAGCACAAAACAAGGTTTAAATATGTTTAAATATAGCATGTCAGTAAATACCACACTGGTGAACTACTGAAGCTTTGATTTGTCCAAAAATCGGCGATTGCTAACAAGTGACTAAAGAGACTACTAAATGTTATCACAGAAAAGCCACATTAGCCACATTTAGCTTAGCGGGAGTGACGTATGCGACCATGACGTAGTTTGTTTATAGCCTAATGTTGTAAATGCTTTTTTACTTCTGACTACGCATTTACGCTTTAACTGTTATAAAAGTGATGTTAAGATGTTGAGAGTATCCTGATAAACAGAAAGTGTAAGTAGTAAATGTGTGTTCGTCACGCATCTTGTTTTCATCAATACCCAGAACTCAAATGGACATGTTTTCGTTGAGGGAGCCCAAGGGAGATTTCGCGTTGGTCTCCAAAAACCCGTCATCACGACTCAGAAGGAAACTTTTTAAAGTGAAATGGAACTTTCTGCTGTTTTTGTGCATATTGCTTTCCCAGCGAGCGTTACAGCATGGCTGCTTGCCGACGTGAATGAGCAGAGGAGCCGGAGCCGGCATGTAAAACACTCGGTCTTAGGGTTTATGTGGAGAAATAAAGCAGAGATTGTGTGACAGGCCCCGATGAAGGATGTGTTCACGCCATCTGGGTTGCTTTAACACTGCGGTCACTGTTGGACACCGAGGGCTCTGCATTGTGTCCCGATGTTAAACACAGAGGTGGTAGTCATGGAGTTGAGGTTAATGTTTTGTTCTGGAGACACAGAGAGAGAGAGACTGAGTACCCCCTCTCTCTCTCTCTCTCTCTCTTCTCTCTCTCTCTCTCTCTCTCTCTCTCTCTCTCTATGTGTCGTGGCTGTCAGCGGGATGGTGATCCAGGGTAGAGCTGGCGTCTAATTGAAGAGCAGCTCCACACCCTGTCGTCATTAATCACGGGGCCTGTCAGCCGGCTGCTCAGGACCTCACAGTGGCACTCTGCTCTGCTCTGAGGGGAAATGTTAGTCTCCTCCATCACCATCACCATCACTAGCTCCACTGATACCACTTCTTTGATTACTGCTATCATTCTCGTACCTTTGCTGTTTTTATGATTGCCTCCACCATAACACTAACATGACTTTTTACACCAGGGGAGAGCAACCTTTTCGTAACTTAAGGCCCACTTCTGATTGTTGGCAACAAGTAAAATAAACTTGGCTGTAAATATTTGTCGGCTGTAATGACCAAATTAAATACTCGGCTTAAGCTCACCCGTCATTGCATGCAACTTTGAATCCAAAAATAATCTATTCAGCATAATATTTACTCACCACACGCTCAGCAGCTGTTCTGGCATTTGTCTCCCACATGATTCTTTTTTTTAAACAACCCAGTTTGTGCAAGCGAGGAAATTAATACATGAAACATAATGTTTACCAGAATTTTGAATTGGTATTTTTATTACATTACCCAAAACTATATTTCACAAACATTACTGCCACACTAAAGGAATAATTCGCCATTTTGGGCGATATGTGAATTCACATTCTTGATGAAGCTATGTTCTTATATTTAACACTTTTTGTACAACTTTAACAAACAAGATATAACACATTCGGCGAGATTTACACATCTTTGAACGGAGCCAGGCGAGCTGTTTTCCCCTTTTATTTTAATTTTTTTTATTCTGGGTCTTTATGCTAAGCTAAACTGACAGATTTTAGGTATCAATCTTCTAATCTAGCGCTTAGTGAAAAAGCACAAGATAGTAAAAGGGAATATAATATTTTCTAAATGTTCTGTTACATTGATTCAAGATGATTTGTTGTAAACTAAAGCAGAAATGTGGCCTATAGACCTTTACATTAATATCCATTACTGGTGTGATTATTTTCAAAAATGTTAAACTTTTTCCTTTAAAATGTTTAAGGTGAGCAATTATTTTCTATTTTCTGAGCTTTATCGTAAAAGAACATTGAAAACTTTTCTAAGCGAAATGACATTTTCTTGCTGTGTTTGTAGATATATATATAAGTCATTTGAATAAAAAAGTACTGCATTAGAATACTATATAACATAAGTATTATGCATTAGTATTAGCATTAGTATATTTGCAGTGTATTATTTCACTATATTTTTTGAGTCAAGCAGTTGTTAAGAAATATTTTGAGATGTTAATATTAATTAAAAAAAATTGCAGTTATGCTCTCTAAAAATGTGTTGCTGCTTGTTTGCACTTTAAAAAAACGACTGGATGTAAATGTTAAATATGAAAGCATTTGCATTTTTGGAGAAAAAACCCAGGGTTACACAACTCGAGACAGGAATGACAGACTCAGAATTCAGTCTCTAGGCAAAGGATTGCTGAATACACATACTTACACACACACACAGCCTCACACAGGCGACATAAATGGAGTGTGTGGGTGTTGACTCAGCTGCCAGTATGTGTGTCTGAGTGTGTGTGGGGGAAGATGGATGGAGGAGATTGATGAGTGTGGGGAAAGGGAGAATAGTGAGGCATTTGATGAACGAGTGTAAACTGGCAACAGAGGAATTAATTCCACCTCCCCGACAAGATTGAAAGTGTTCCCCTCTGCGTGACCTCCACTGTGAATCATCCGCACACACAAGCCAATGTAACCAACTCTCCATCTACAGTTTATAAAAACAGCAAACCAAAATACACATTTAGACATCTGTGTAAATGTGTATTCTTTCTCAGAGAGCACCTTGCCTTCTTGCACTGATTTCATCTGTGCTTCACCAACAAAACTATAGGGGGCAACGCAATCCAGTGCATCTCTCTTTGCTGCAAGTTACAAATAAATATGTTGCACGAAAGTGAAAAACAGCAATATCCTTGACCTATTTTCTCTAGGTTACTTTATAAGCTCTGCAACAGCGATGTAAGTCAGTCCAATTCAGAGAAGTGCAAGGCTCCACTTTCTAAAGAAGAAAAATAAGTGCATGGTCCCACAGAGATCCCCACAGCGGTGATCAGGGCGCCGTGACCTTGCCTGTGTGTCAGGGGCTGGATGTGGTTTTGGAGGGTCATCCATTTTGTTAATGGTGCTGTCAAGTGACACCTGTGCTCGCCTTTCCCTGTCTGGAGTGCTAATGAAGCGCGAGAGTAGAGGAGTCTGGGAAGTCGGGGTCAATAGCCGCCTTGGAGACTGCAGCCTCTTCACTCTGCGCCACCTACAAGCTGACAGCCAAATAGAGTGGAGACACGGACGCATTATCGAGGCCGAGGCACTCTAATGGCCGTGCTGTGGCTTTAAGATAGACCGACTCCTTCCCCTTGGATTAGTATCTAACTGCCCGAGATGCTGACTGCACTAAAAAATCACGGCAAGGAAGAAAATGGCTCTTCGCATGAGGACGCCCTGTTTGTGGTTTTCTGTAAAGAGAGCCTGCTCTCCTCAGGGGGGATGTCAGTGACTTTGATGAATATTTCTCTATTAACCCGCCTCCCCATTGTCAGCTCTGGCCTTTGTGTTGCAGACCAATCCGTCAGAGCACGAGGAGGTCCTGGGTGGACACCTCCCTCAGGTCATTATTGAAGTCCCAGTGACCCAGTGGCCACTGCACTCTGCTGAGGAGGCTGTTTTCAGGCCCCACAAACAAGAATCAGCAATTAAAAGCTGCACTCGCAACAACAAAAGCAATGTGGGTGATGGAGAGCAGAGGAGGGTTGGAAGTCCTCAGAGACGAGCTAACGGGGTTAATGTAACCCGGGCTGCCCTCCTTGGGACAGCCCTGTCAACTGTTATGAGCCATGAGTTATTACACATAGCCACATATAGCGTGGCAGTAACTGCCGTAATGATAGATAGACCTAGATAAGTGCAGTGCAGCAAGATTTACTCCATCGTCATGACAAAAGCTACTATATATAGCGAGGAATGAGGAAAAAAAACAAGATAAATGCAATCATTGATCATTTATTTAACAAAATAAGACCTTTATTCTGTTGTTTTGATAGCACAGCCATCATTAATTGTTTTATTTATGTCATTTTGTTTTATTTTTGTACCATTTGGATCAGTGACCCCAAGTAAGCTTGAAAAAATATTACATCTTTGCATATATACAAATAAAAATAATGGCATTGTTCAAGATAATTCTCACGGACATGCAATTCTCCAGAGTCTGAATGAGATGCAGGAAAAAAAACAACAGCAGAGAGGAGAGGAGATAAAAAGAAGTCCCCAGAATAAAGCTTCACAGTCCATCTTCATCATGGTGCAAGGTTTTTATTTTTAGAGTGTATGATAGGCATAAGGATACTATACTTAAATCTTTTTCAGTTAGAATATGTCAGAACAATTTATTTGGACAGCAACATTTCCCCCTTAGAGTTGAATACCAAGCGCTTTGAGTGAAAAATAAATACAGACTTTCAGTTCTGGGAGACAAGATATAGAAAAAACAAAATCAAGACTCTTGTAATAATCCCACTTTTCCATCATTTTCAAGCTCTGTGTCCCGCCATGTTAATCACGAAAGTCTGTTGAGTTCTGCAGACAATCCGTCAAAGGGCCTTTCGCCTTCGGATGGACAATCCTGAGGCTAAAACAGGTGGTGTTCCTGGCAGGTGCTGGTGCTGACACCTCGGGCATCCATCTTGTGGAGAGTCCAAGCTGGTGCCTGCAGTCTGTGGGTGTCAACACTATTTCTGATATCACTGGTATCCCAGGGCGGAGGCTGAGGCCAGTCTCTGGCTGTAGAGGGCGTAGGGGGAGTAATACGCCGAGGAGGGGATGGACGGCATAGGAAGTCCTGGTGCTCCGGGCATGTGGGATTTGCTGTACGGGTGGTAGCGAGCCAGGCTTAAACCAGGGGAGCCTCTGAGGGAGAAGGAGCCGGGAATGGACCCCGGGCTGCCCTGATGGGGCAGGTGGAGGTGGCAAGAGGCCGTCGACATCGATGAAGGGTATCCCGACAACAGCTTACTGTCCACCATCCCGTGCAGGGAGGTGTGGGTGCGCAGGTGGGCGAGGAGCTCCTCTGACGTGGAGAATCTCTTGTCACATGGACCCCCGACGGACACCCAGTTGCAGGCGTGAGGCTGGGGCTCGTTGGGCATCATGAAGCCGTAGGTGTAGAGGGGATGGGACATGGAGGCGGCCGTGCTGGAAGACAAGGAGCTGGGGTGCAGGGCGTGGAGGTGGTGGGAGGGGTAAACCAGGGGGAAACCGCCCTTAAGGCTGGACGGGTCGTGGACGCAGGGGGAGCAGTTGCTTCCTCCGAGGTGGGGGGCGTTGGAGTAAGTCAGACAGTACGGGTCCCGACATAGACCCTGCATCAGGGACGGAGGGGACGCTCCAGTGAGAGGGCTGGAGCTGGGGTGCTTTCCCGGAAACCCCAAACCAGACTTTGTGTGATCCAAACCAGGCACAAACTGGGAGGGGTAGCCAGCGTAGGCCCCCACGATGGAGCCGTGGTAGCCCATGGAGGCAGGGGGCAAAGGATAGACAGAATGTCCGGGTTTGAAAGGGGAGACTGGGGCGATGTGGCCGGAGCTCAGGCCCGACTGCGAGGAGGCCTGGGGGTCCGCCTTGCTCTCCGGCCGCGGGCTGCTGGCAGAGCTGGCGTTGCTGGAGTTGGCGCTGGCCCGTACGTGGCTGGAGTTGGCTAACTGTGCCCCATCCATCCCCGACTTAGCTGCATCTGAGTCTTTTTTGCTGCCATTACTGTCCGAGTTTGTCTGCTCTGAGCTCCCCGATTTGTTGTCCGTGTGCGGGGCCTGGGAGTGTGACTGTGTGGACGGGGAATGGCTCTGTTTGTGCAGGGGAGGAGGGCTGGAGCTGGGGGATCGGGAATGGGGAGGAAAAGACGAACATGAAGCAGCGCCACTGCTGGAGCTGCCACTCGGCACCCTAAAAGCGGCTTTATCCGAAGACCCCTTTGTCAGGGCGTCTTTCCGACAGTCGCCGGATGACTTGGCGTAAGGCTTGAAGCTGGACTTGTCATCCTGATGATGATCTCCAGACTTTGAAGATCTACTCGAGGATTCCTTGTCTCCCAGACTGCCTGAGGAAAGGGAGGCCAGCTTGGAAGAGGAGGGGGGGTCTGGTTTGCCAATTTGAGAGCAGGTCTGGGCCAGCAGAGCCAAAGGACTCTTCTTGGCATCCAACTGAGGAGGAAAAAAAGAGAGCAAGAGGGTGAACAAACTGTTTGTTTGATTTTAAGGATCATGACATATCCACTTGATTGTAATTATATTCAGAAATTAAAGTAAATATAGTTTCTTCCGGTGTTAAAGTATATTTCCCACCACTGGTGTGTTTTATGAATCCCTGTCTTCTATACATTTCCCATGTGCTAAATAAAAATATATAGAGACACCGGCATAGTCCACATCAGCTTTAAATGTTGTATTAATATATTGGATGAATAGACAAAGTCACAAGAAGTAGCCGTAGTCAAAGTTCAAGAAAGATAGAAAAAAAAATGGATCCTATTACCATTTGGAAAATGAAACGCGTAATTATACATTATTAATAACAAATAAACCAGTTATATTACTTTTAAACAATAATCGTGTACATGTAATAATTCTACATTACTGAAGTCTGGTGCCTGGGGAACTTGCCAACAGATCGCTGTGCGTAAAATGGCGCATATGGTGGCATATTTGTCAGAATAAGACTCGTAACAAGCTACGCCGTGCATTAAATATGATCAGATCATTATTAGAAGGAAAAACGACATCAGAATATAATAACAGATCTGTAAGAGCATCTAATGTGTTCTTTTAAACTTACTTCAATACTGACTGGTGCGGATGTGAGTGGCTGGAGATACTCCGGGTGCAGCAAGTGGCCGCTGTGCGCCGTCAACATCTTTACGATCCGGATGGGAAGCCTTTTAGCTTGACGAAAGGGATCCGTAGGAGGACAAGAAGCAGGTAAAACGCACGCTCCTGTCCGGTGATGATCCCTGCTGAGCTCCGGGGACTGTCTGCGTAAAAGCGGTTCAGGTCCACCGGGGGGATCTCTCATCTGGATTGGGGCTCGGAGAGGAACGTTGGCATATAACGAGTGGACGCAGGGTAAAAAAATCAATCACCAGCACCTTTCATGATGATAAATTAAACAGAAGAGAGTGCGGTAATCCGGAAGGGCATATACGCAGCAGTGCGCGTCCTCCGTGTCAGACCCAAAGCTGTCTCTAAAGAACAATAAATTGCCCAAATGTCATCGGGCTCTTCAATGTCTAAATACTGCTAAATAAATCCAGTGTTGGTAAGAGAGGAAAAAAACACCATATGAAGTCGCTGCTCGTGAAGAATATTACGGAGTGCAAGTGAAGGAATATCCCGCAGAGGTTGGTGTGTGACAGTCCTTCGGCGTGTGTTTTTGTGTCCCTCTGCAGCAGTGCCTCACTTCCTCCACATACTAACGACGGGAGGGGAGGGCTTTAAGAGCAAAGAGCTGCCGTCCAATCACAAGTTCCCGCATCTATAAGCAGGGGCGGGAAAAAGGGGAATGGGCGAGGTTTGTATTCCTGGCCTCACCCTCATACCGGGGCTGTGTGTTAGCATGGAAATCTGTCACTGACCTCCATGAGCACCATGCAAAATACTGTATCCAGCATTTGAGATGATACACAATGTGTAAAAGACTAATATGCCAAGTATGGGTGAACCAACCTGATCTCACCAGAATGCGTGACTCCACCACGACTCCTTAACACCACAATGCGTGGTGGAGTCACGAACTTTGTTACATTTGCGTGTCGGCACCACGCAAACAACCCCAATGTAAAGTGAATGAGGCTCCTTTGTCGTGGTGCACACACGCATTTCTACAACGTGCATTGTGTGTAATGCAACTGTTATTTTTATTAAATTAGTTAGTTTTTAAGGAAGGCCAGAGCTTCAGCTGTGTCAACTAGATTGTTCCCTTCAGTTAACGTCATTTAAAAGATAATGATCATGTCCCCTGTATTGTATTACGAGCGTCCATTCCCATTGGATAACGGAGAATTTTACACCCGGAAGTAAGTAGCCTATTCTCCTTACTGTCGATTGATTTTACAGTGATATCTGCACTACTCATCGACTAAAAAACACCAAATTGTCCTTGTTAATTACACAACATTGATTGGTTTGAATTGTGTACAATGCTTTTGTATTTTCCCCCTTCGATTCGGAGAAACAAATATATTTTCGGAGTTTTTAGACGGCAGAAGACACTACACTACCCAGAATCCTCAGCTATCGTTTGGGACTACACCATGTGCTTAGCTTGACAAACCCCGTGATCAGTCCTCAACCTCTGTGATTGGATGCGCGACGTTTACACAGAGCGTCAAAAAGGACTTTGAAATGGAATGAAACCCATCGACGGCACACTATTCAAAACAGGAATCGAACGTGTCCTACCCCCCTCCCCCCCTTAGGTCACAGGCTCCTCCAACAGTGCTACGCAATAAAACAGATGCACAGAAAAAATAGTGAAATAGTGCAATAAGAGTCTATATACAAGTGATTGGAATATGATATATTAGATAAATAATGTCTAAGTAGCAGCCAGATGAATGTTATTTCTAAGTTCAGGTGTTTAATAGTCTTCTGGCCTGTGGGGTGAAGCTGTCTCTGTGTCTGGTGGTTTTAGTCCGAATGCTGTGGTACCGCCTGCCAGACTGCAGCAGACAGAACCATTTGTGGCTGGGGTGATGGTGGTCTTTTATAATCCTGAGGGCTTTCTTTAAGGTTAACCTGGTATTTTTAATCCACTACATTTATTTTAGTTACTTTACAGATTTGGATTAATGATGTGAAATATAAACAACCCTTAAATCAGACTTTAGTTACACCTGAATGAAATTCAGTGAAGGTGATTGTCAAGTGCCAACAATCAGGCGAGATATTTGATAGTTGGTTGCTTGAGAAGACTAAATATTTATCTGCAGATCCGTTTAAAGCATATTCATTACTCGTTATTCTCTAATAGTTCATTAAAGACTGTATATAATTGCTATTTTGCACATCCCTTTCAAGATTTCAAGATTTTCTAAGGTTTATTGACATATCATATACACAACAGTGTAGTTATGCAATGAATGAAAAACTTGGGTCACAGGTTCATCAACAGTGCATTACAAGACATCTATCAATGTGTGTATACTTCCACCATTACACTGTCGTATTCTGCACATTTCTTTAAATAAAGCCTTATTAGTTAGCACATCCTCCTATCAGGCACTAAACTGTTTTACTCTAGATATCATTTGAGTATCTTCTTGATATTTTCTATTCTATATTTATATAATTGACCTTCTACTTTCCCACTATTTTGTATGTACTCTTAATATTTGAATGTTTTCATAAAATATAACACATTCAAAAGTACGTTACAAAAATGAAAGACATTAAGAAAAAGGCATTTTAAACAGTCATTAAAAAGCAACACAATCTTCCTGCATTGCAATTACTCTAAACGTGCAATAACGTGCTTTAACCAGTAGGTGGTTTGGGTTAAAAGCATAGGTTAAAAGGCTGTCAAGTTTACAGTGTTAACAAAATAAAATATACTGCTGTTTCCGGTTTAGTTTACGACGAATATTATTTTGTTATTGTTTTGATATTTGTAACACAAAAGCGATGGAAAAAACCCATAGCAACCAAAAAAAGATGGTCTTAACATGACCCAGTCGTCTAGTAGTTAATAAAAAACAATAATATCAAAACAAAATATTACTACTAACTTTATTGTGAAATTAAAACAGAACGGTAAAAGAATAGTTTCCGGTGTATTCTGATGCCCAATCTCTGTAGATAAATAAAGAACTAAGACAGATGTGTAATATTTAATGCAGCCAAACCATTTATTACAATGCATTCATGTGATGACTTTCGAAGAGTAAAGCAAGCACTTCTGAATAAAGTGTGATTTTCTCTTTTACGAAACCTTTTTTTTTCATATGGAATGCAGTTGGAGGTCAACCAATCAAAGAACTTGAGGACTGATCACGGGGTTCATGGTGTAGTCCCAAACGATAGCTGAGGATTCTGGGTAGTGTAGTGTCTTCTGCCGTCCAAAAACTCCGAAAAAATATTTGTTTCTCCGAATCGAAGGGGGAAAATACAAAAGCATTGCACACAATTCAAACCAATTCAATGTTGTGTAATTAACAAGGACAATTTGGTGTTTTTTAGTCGATGAGTAGTGCAGATATCACTGTAAAATCAATCGACAGTAAGGAGAATAGGCTACTTACTTCCGGGTGTAAAATTCTCCGTTATCCAATGGGAATGGACGCTCGTAATACAAGACATGATCATTATCTTTTAAATAACGTTAACTAAAGGGAACAATCTAGTTGACACAGCTGAAGCTCTGGCCTTCCTTAAAAACTAACTAATTTAATAAAATTAACAGTTGCATTACACACAATGCACGTTGTAGAAATGCGTGTGTGCACCACGACAAAGGAGCCTCATTCACTTTACATTGGGGTTGTTTGCGTGGTGCCGACACGCAAATGTAACAAAGTTCGTGACTCCACCACGCATTGTGGTGTTAAGGAGTCGTGGTGGAGTCACGCATTCTGGTGAGATCAGGTTGGGGTGAACCATGGAGAACTGTATTCCCAATTGATTTGTAAATAGGTGAAGAAACAGCTGAATATGTTAAAAATGTTATCAGGTATCTCCATTGGACGTCTCCATTTGAATATTAACATTGAGGCCATTATTTTTTTCAAAACTGAAGTAAACATCTTGAGGCATTATGTTATTAACCCTCTATGGTATGATGTTGTCTCCAGGCAACATACCCATTGTTTGCCTTTTGCATTCACACAATACATTATTACATCAAATTATGATGCAATACTTTAAAAAAGAGGCAGGACCATAAGGAACCAATAGTAGTGTTTGAATTTGTCCCATGACTTTCTGGCGGCCAATTTGAAGACCCTGTTTGCTGCCTTTCCCACAAGGATCAGCTCAGCCATTTCTCTCCAAGAAAGGTGTCTAAAAACGGCATTTCCTGCGCATTTCTTGTCTGGAATTTTTTTTATTCACAATAATAGGTGAGTAAACCTTAATTTCTAATAGTTTAATATACTTAATTTGCTAATTAGGTAATGGAAACTTGTTAAAATGCAAATGTACCATTATGGATTCACCATGATATTGGGGTTTGTGTGTTTAGGTATAAACTGTTCAAAAGCATACCATTCATCATAGATCTCTACAATTTAACCAAGATACATTTGATGTTAAAGCCAACGCAACGATCTGTGCAAAGATGGGATAAGAAAAAGAAAGAAACATTGCAGGTCACCGGCCCAAGTGTCGTGCATGCATACAATAAACGTATGGGAGGAGTGGATCTTCTCGACTCGCTGATTGCTCTCTACAGAACAAAGGTCAGGTCAAGGAAGTGGCATCCCAAGAATAACCCTACTGTCTTTGATTATTTCTGGTATGTTAACCACTTTATTGTTGGTTTGGGAAGCCAGATAACTTGTTCCATGAAGACCAACTTTGCTTTAGGGGGATTTCCACCCTGCTTCAGATAATCAGATGGCGTGATCCAGAATCCAAAATATTACACCACTGTGCAGTGTTTTCAAAGTATGTCACGGATAATAGATTATTGGCTATAGAAAACCAGAACAAGCCTTTCTTCTGAGCTTTAATAGGTAAACTTGTTTGACATCTCCCAACACAAGCACGCCTTATCAGACTGTACTTCCATCCGCTTGCTTTTTGATTATGATGGCTGCAGCTGAGAGGAGGATGAAGTCACGTTGGCATCTTTCAACAGCGTCCCTGTCTGACCTGTCATCATTAGGCTTAGCCGTCACTCATCACCCGCGCTCTGCCACTCACGCTTCAATGACCTGCGGAGATCTAGGAATATGGGAACGTAGACACGCGCGCCGGGCGAGCTAAGTGCGCTACAATCTTCTTTTGAATCCGCCTGTTTGTTTAAAAATGTCTGTCAGCACCTCGGGCCGAGACATATAAACAGGTGACACGTAACAACTGTGAGATTTAAAGGTAACACCGAGAGCTTAAACAGGATTTCAAACATTTCTTTACAACGCTAGTTAAGTTTTGACATTTCCGATGGCGCTCTTGTTTATCACACAGTCATCCACTTGTTAAAAGGGTGAGTGGGTAAGTCAGCGTGGGTGGAGTTGCATAAGGAAGAGTGAGGGGGGGGTTTAAAAGGAGACCAAAGAGGAGGGCATTGGGAAAAGCCAGACAAAGGCAGCGAGAGAATGAAACAAGGGAGGGCTCAAACAACAGGGAGCAGCTCCTTTCATGTGCGCCCTTGATGTAGGCTGGTAACAGCTGTTTTGGCGTGTCGATGACTGATGGCTGTTTCCTGTTGTGGATATTTTAAGAGGACAGCTTTGCCCGTTAAAGAGGCTTCTCAGCATGGCCAGGTCCCGCTGGCCCTCGGGACATTTCCATGGCTGTATCAAAGCAGTGGGTTTGGCTGGAGCAGCAGCCAAACAAAACCCCCAGGATGGGGCCGATAGGGGCCGAGGTGGACCCCACATGCCCCTGTGATCCTGTGATTTATGGAGCCGTTGAGGCCTGTAATGGACGCCAAAGCTCTGTGGCGGGGGCTAATTCATCCCTGTGTTGAAAAGCTTCAGAGTCAATATATAATGCTGACATTAGGCAGTTGAATTCTTCAAACCCTGGCTCAAGCGAATCCTCATATGCTCGTTTGTCTTCGGCTCTGTTTGGTAGCGCTGAGGTGTTTTGTGGCACACACGAGGATTAGCGTTGCGTAGATGCTCTGTGTGATTGTTTAATGAGGGGCTGACATTGATGTGAGCTCATAAGAGTCTTTTTTCATCTTATTATACTTCTACAGGCCTTCACTGGTGTCAGCCAGACTTTGACAAGGCCTGGCTGCGTGCAGCACTGTACAAAGAGAAGGAGAGAGAAATGATAAAAGCGCCAGACAGGCAGAGGAGGGAAAACGAGTGTAAATAACTCCTATTTAATTATCTGTGACTGACTTATGGGGTGTGTGGAATGGGGATAGAGGCCTGAGGCTGGGGCTCTGCTTTACCCCTAGTGTTTTCTCCAGCAGTAATAAAACCAGGGGGGAAAAGAGTGGATTAAGACAGTTTCATGGGGTGTAGTCGACATGGCATTTAGACCCAAACACTTAAAAAGAGCCTCGCAGGCTACATTCCAGCCACGACCGAATGTTGAAACAAGGATTTCCTTGAGCTGAAAGGTCCACAAACAATATCTACACAGTGTACTTAATGCATTCACACTTCCTCGTTTATCTTTGTGTGGTTGCCTCTCCCTCTGTCTCTGACATACTAATCCTTTCACAGTGTAACGTGCACATGCATGAAGAAACGCATCCTTTGCACACAAAACACAAACAGACAGAAATCTCGAAAGTGTGTTTTTGTAGTTGTTATACCATCTATCTGACTGTCAACATAATATGTGTGTGTGTCAGAGCTGCAGCTGACAACCTTATCTCTCCAGTTTAGGAGGGAGATTGTCTCTGTTGTCAGCTCATCACCAGCTAACGCTCTTATCCCCTCTGCCTACCTGTCGTCTATCTGTCTGCATTATAATCACACCGGGATAATAGGCTTGCCTTCTCTGTTCGCAGATTGGCACTTTTATTTCCGAAACCTACACCGTGCAGGTTTCCACCTTGTCGTGCTCGCTACACCTGAAACGCATTCGCAGACAAGCACGTAGGCTGCACAACGCCCACACCCGTGCAACCTTGAGTTCTCGCTCCACACTCGGAAACAAAAGCCGCTTTTGTCCTCCACACGGAGAAGTTATCAGGAGCATGGAGAGAGGAGGGAGGACAGCCTGAGCTGCCAGACAGCGTCTGCCTCAAATCAGATCGTCCTACATTGTTGTGTGAAATTTCAGATGACATCAAAAGATGTATCTTTTCTTTTCCTCATGACGAAGGGGGGTCATTTTGATAGACGCACAATCAAGGTATTCACAAGCTTCAGCCGTGACAGGTCTGGGGGAAAGGACGACAACAGGCCGTGCAAAGAAAATCTTCCCAGCACATTCCTCACGCTTGTTAAAGTCAATGCTTCTTCCTGCACCCATGGCCACCGTCTGTGTCTTCATCAGCGACCTTTGTTGTGGCTGGGAACGTACATGCTGTCTTGGAAATTCATTTCTCATCAGAATAATCAAGTTTTGTGAAAGAAAGTCGCCCAATGTCGAAACAGGCTCCCACGATTTACTATGGTTAGACTGAAGCACTCTTTTGTGCACCAGTCAATCCTAAAGTGTGAGGGTCTAATGCATGTGGAAGGCTCTTGAACACATTGTCTTGAGTCATTGCAATGTGTGATATCTTTGATCTGACAGTTAAGTGTTATCGTTTCAATGTAACGTCTCAAACACAGCCCCGCTAGCCTATTTAAAGGAATCCCTCTGTTTGACATTCATGAGCTGATGATCAACAGAAGTCACTGGAGGTTGCAGTAGCCGCAAAGTTCCTGCCAAACATATCGGAGGATGGCGCTGAAGGACGGGCGGGGCTCCGGGTGCACGTCAATCATCGCCGCCCGCAGTGAGGCGCAGTCATGTCAGCTGCCACGGCTTTGATGTGACAAGGGATGGCATAGCTCAATTAAAAGCCTATCAATGTGTAAGTAAATCAGCGCCTTTCAGCCTTGACACATCAAACAAACGGTTATCGAAGCGGCCCGCCCAACCCATTAATCTCTCTGCATGTGCTTGCCAACCCTGGGTCACCGCAGGAGCAGAAAAACCTGCAACAGAGAGAGAATTAAACCCAGGGAAAATGACAAAGTCAATGTATACGACCAGTTTTAAGACATCATGGAAAACAATATTGAATTGAGTTAAACTTGGTAAAGCAAAGGTTTGGGAACTACTTTAATGTATTCCCCTTATATAAAAATAGGAGTTTTAAGCAGTAATGGAAAACACATTTGTTTGGCTCAGATGAATACAGGTGAGTTTTATCAAATGTTTACACCACACAATAGTTGTGAATGAGAAATGTAGCTATGGAGACTCAAACCATTCTGTACCAGGCTGTAAACATGTGTGCTGTTCACTTCAGCATGTCACATGGTGCTCTGGAGAATGACCATTCAATGAACCTTGAGTGCATATTCTTTTTTTTGTTCTTGCACATCAAGTCTTTTAATATGAGAGACTTATAAAAGTCAGGCTAGGGGTTTTCTTTGGAACAGGGTAACATACATATTGAACTTTGAAATGTTATTGTTATTTTAGCTGTGATAATTGTTCTGTTGTGGGAGTTATTTCAAATTATTCTTGAATTGTGGTTACGTGTTTTTGGATGTCAGGTTTGTTATTGAATCTAACTTGTAAAGCAGAACTTTGGGAATTACTTTTATGATTTCTCCTTTTAATTAAAAAAGCAGGAGTTTCAGAACAGGCACTGATGGAAAAAACAATCCAGACACAAAGCTCGCGTGGCCAAAATATTTCTCTCAACTGGGTCCTTGTGGTGACAAAGCACCCTGCTTGTCCCTGGCAGTAATTCACCGGCTCAGATGAATACATGAAAGTGAAGCACTGCCATATATCATGCACCCTCCCAACCCCCCTCTCCATGTGAGGCTCACAAAGTCACACACGGCCGTTTGTTATGCGACCGCGCATTCTCATTTCCAACTCTGTTCCAACTCTGTGTCGAGGGCTACGGGCCAAGCTGACACTTATGAAATATTTCCCTTGCTGACCTTAGCTACTGCCTCAGCTGGGGAGATTAATCCTCTGTCTGCACACACACACAAACACACACTGGGAGCACACGCACACACACACACACACACACACACACACACACACACACACACACACACACACACACACACACACACACACACACACACACACACACACACACACACACACACACACACACACACACACACACACACACACTCGTGACTACAACACAGCGCAGTAGCGACAGCACGGGCAACAACTCTGTGGTAATAATTACAGCTTGTGTTGATTTATTTCAGCTTTAATTGATAGAGTGCCAGGTAACTTATAGGCAAGGGTGGAGCAATAAATTATATGGCATGCAATGAAGGCTATGAGGCACGGTCATGCAGCAAATATTGCACACACACCCAGATGAGTAAAGAGCAGACAGTAGAGGTATACAGCAGTCCCTGTGTAATTTAATATTCAATGCATCCACACATGGTATTTTTAGAATGGAATAAAAGCACTTTATCATAAAGAGTGCTTCAAATCACTATTTATTTATTTTAAGTTATCAAAAAGTAATGACTATTGTGAAGTACTAAAAAGTGAAGTGAAAGTACTTAGTAATCTGTGATCTATTACACTTCAAATGTAATGTTCCTAAATACTTTCATGAGAAATGTAAAGACTACATAGCAACAGATTTAAAATGTATGCGAACACACACAACACTTCAAACTAAAAATCAAGATTTTTCAAATGTTTGCAACCCTAACCCGAACAACACTTTTGTTGGGTCACAGTTCAGACAAATGATTAAAGTGTCCAAAATACAAAAGTTGCCAAATAAGTAAATAATATATATTTTCAAATAGTAGTTTAAACACAATAGTCATATTCAGACAGCAGAATTTCGAACAAATATATAAACCTATATAAAAAGTTTTTATTTTCAAGGTAGGTAAGTTTGAGAAACCGGCTCGAGTGCGCTAGAATTTGAAAATACACAACCAGAGAAAATCTGCCACTTCCTCACAGAGCCCCTCCTCCAACACACACGGACGCGCACATGACCAATGAGGGTACGAGATAAGTGTGTGCCCCGATGGAAGGCTGACAGGCAGGGAGGCCATCCAGTTACTTTAGCCGGGCCGGCTCAGATGATTGGTTGTACTTTTTACAGTATTCCGGCTTCTACAGATGACATTTTTTTATGGATTTTTTGTCAAAGCACTTCAGATATTCATTGCTATCGGGATGTTAAGAGCATTCAATGGAATATAACAAAAAGTGTACCTCGAGCCGGTTTCTGAAACTTACCTACCCCACCTTTAAGGTCACATTCTGTAAAAAGTAAACAAATTAAGTTCCTCATAATTGGAATTTTATAAACACAATTTGTTTATAAAACTGAAGCTACTATGGCCGTTCTTTGCTTCCATACAGCACATCGGCATGATAGCCCAGAGAAAGCAGAGTGTGAAGCATCGTCTCCCCATGTCCGGCTCGGTTCTGTTTAATGTGCAGCAGCAGATGACTTGGCCAAGTTTGGTCTTAAAAAGCTTCTTTAGTTGCCAGGAAGGAGAGCAGGCTGCTCCTGCAGTTCCTTCCAGAAGGTTGCACTGCCGGGGTGTCGTAAATTACTGGAGACAGCGTACAAGAACGGTGTCGGGGTGAGGAGTGGAGGGAAGATGGGAGAGAAGGGGTGAAAGAGTAAGTGCAGTTTTCTTTTTGGTCCATGGTGATGAATGAGTTTCTGAATAAGGCAGAAAATACATCATATCACCTTAATGGGTACACATTTCTGCAGCCATAACTCAGCGTTTAAAAACAAGGAGGGAAAGTGTGAATTACGACATCATATATTCCTCCCAACGACACTTTTACGAGCCCTCCCTGCAGTATAAAGGCATTGATTGCTATTTCAAAGCTCCATGTTGAGTCAGTGCTGAGTACCTCCAGCTGCCAGCAGAGAGAGAAGACAGAGAAAGTCCTTTTGGAGCCCAAACTGCTGGCTGGATGTTTCTGTGGTTCAAACACACGTTTTCTATATGGAAAAACTCTCACTTGAGTCTTTTAACCTCAAAGTATGGGTGTTTCAGAGAGATTAGGTGCTTTTTCTAATCTCCATGGGTGGTCAAAAAGTAGAAAAGCAGTTGTGGAAAAAGGAAAGAAGAAATACCTCTGATCTCTCACCAAGGCAGTTTAAGTGATGATGGATTCTTAAAAGTTATTTTGCATTTCACTCCATCTGTCAAAGTGTTCCTCTCAGGGGACTGACAGTATTGCAAAGTAGATTTTTGATGTGAAAAGTGGAGATGAGGTACTAGAAACTATACTAGCAAAACAGCTCTCACTTTTTGTTGTTTGACTCAAAGTTCAGTAGCAAAGCTGCTAAACGCTAAGGTCAGCATAATAACATCGTCAAAATGACATGCTAACATGCTGAAGTTTAAAAGTACAATGATTACCATTATCCCCTTTGTAGTTGACAGTGTAAGCATAGTCTCGTTTGATAATTACGAAACCAGACTACAACTTCGACAATGCACTAGGTCATACATTAAAACATTGGACAACATACCATTTTGATGTTCAGTAGGGTTCCTCCTCTGGGGAAGATTAATGTCTTATCAAAATGTCATGAAAACCATCTGTAGGAGACAAGGATATTCCTATAAAATGGACATTTAGAGTTATAACTTTTGAATTTTAGTATATTGAGAAAGTGAATAGATCCTTATTGATACATTCTTTTTTATTGAGATTTGAACTTTAAGTTTAATAATATATATTCTTCAAAAAAGCTGTCATTTTAGTTTCGTATCATCCAGCAAAGGAACTCTGGATTTGAAATGCATGTGACCGATTTGGAATAAAAGTTGTTTTCCTAACTCTCCAACAGACATCAAGTACATTTGGGTAAAACTAGATAAACATATCAGATGTATCAGAACCAATGTGGTGGACCAACTAACATTGCCATCTCTAGAACCAAGCTAACGTAGCTAAAAATGGCTTTTTAGTGACGATAAGCCGCGTGAAGGACACGAGACTTGAGTGACCAGACTTAATAACTAACAAACCAGTCTTCATTCACTGAAGAGAGAACAGGATGGAGACTGGGTTACAGTGAGAGACTGCTGACTGGACTTATGGCTTTGGCGAAGTTGAGGTTCTTTTCATTGAGCGGTACGCAGCTGTACATTTACAATGTTTGCGCGAGCTGCTATTAAAACCAAAGCCATGGACAGGCCAAGGTCGTTCATTTCAACAGGCCTGCAGGGAGGAATTCTTCTTCTGTTATAGTGCCTGAGTTTTTACGAAGGGGAAAATGACAGACGGGAGGAAATTAAAGTGTATACATATATCAACCTGTCTTTCCATTAGATTTATGCATCAAGGAAGTAATGTAGTGTCCTTTTACATGAGCTCCTGTTATTTAATATTCAAAAGATCCTCAAGTATGGAAGCAAAAAGAAAGGCTGCAAGACTTAATTATTCAAATAAAATATGTCTTTTTTGTTGTTGTATTTATTAGTATTACTTGAAATAATTAATTTACAAAATAAACTTATTTATTAGGGCTGTCAGTCGATTAAAATAGTTAATCGCGACTAATCGCAAATGAATCGCACATTTTTTAACTGTTCTAAATGTACCTTAGAGCAAGTTTTTAATACTCTTATCAACATATGAGTGGACAAATAAGCTTTATGCAAATGTTTGTTTATTATCGTTGGAACAATGACAAATATTCTCCTGAATATTCTCAACACAGCAACCTGGAATCTCTCTCTCTCTCCTCTCTCCTCTCTCCTCTCTCCACTCTCTCCTAACCCTGTCTACTTATTTTCACTGAGCCAGTTGCTCAAACAGACAAGCCTGTTTACAGTTGTCGGCGAAATGCCGCTCCTCTGTCTTCATAACAGTCAAAGCATGAGACTGAAGTTCCCATCTAGGGTCAAAATAATGCACTGTGATGTGCACTCGACACGTTGGATGCAATCCGAATTATCTAACGCAGCCCCTCGTCCTCCACAATGTTAAGCTGTAGCCCCCCACTTAGCTATCGCTGTTGAAAGCTTGCTGCTCGTAGACGCCGTGTCCAGGCGTCTCCCCGGCAAACTTTCAAGCGTGGTCTGCCGAAAGCGATCGGCAGGAGTGGGGCTGTCAGCAGAGATGGGGTCGTTACTAAAAAAACAATATATTACACTACTTCGTTACTCTCTACATAAAGTTACTTTACTCGTTACTTTACTCGTTACTTTACTCGTTACTTTACTCGTTACTTTACTCGTTACTTTACTCGTTACTTTACTCGTTACTTTACTCGTTACTTTACTCGCAGGGCCGGCCCGCCCCTCCCTGCAGGCAGATCACGCAGACTGCTAAAGTTTCAAATGTTCTCTTTAGTTAAGTTTCCATTGTCGCATAAGACTGATCCAGACTGATCCAGATCCTGAATGTTTTCCTATCTGACCATGGCTGTCCTCCGTCTCCTGCTATCTGTATTTTGCGCAGTCTATCTCTGCTCACGCTGTTGCGTCGGCGTGTTCTCCTGCGTGTTGGCCATGTGTTGCACTGGAGCCAGACTGGAACACACCACAAAGACTTCAGCCGAGCAGTACGAACTGCGCATGCGTGAGTGGCAATAACTCTCCTTACCAGCAGGCGGCGGTAGTGTGTATTCGTCATTCAAAACAGGCAACAACCGGAAAACAGAGAAGAAGAACAGACTGCGTGTGTGATATAAACAAACAACAAATAGCTGTGCGTTAGCTTCACCTTAGCATGTGTTCTTTGCAGGTTTTTGTTGAGGTTTGATTATGACTGATTTTAGTAAGTAACGAAGTAACGCGTGTCGGGGCAATGTTAGTAACTGTAGTGTGATTACTGAATTATAAAAGTAGCGCGTTACACTACTCCGTTACCGACAAAGTAATATTATTACAGTAACGCGTTACACCCAACTCTGGCTGTCAGCATCAGCTGTGTGCTCGGCTTTTTTTTATCCATATCTCTCGCTAGAATCTCCCACCATCCAACTAACAACAACAACAACAACAACAACAACAACGTCAAGCCTTTGGGCTCTGAAACTACGGGGCGGGCCAAGGACTATACTAATCGCACGTTAAAATAATTAGTGGCGTACATTTTTTTTGTTATTAACGCGTTAACTTGACAGCCCTATTATTTATATTAAAGGGGCCCTATTATGCTTTTTGGGTGGGTTTTACCTTTCCTTTGGTGTGATATAGGTTTTCGTGCATGTAAATGGTCTGCAACAACAAAGTGCTACTAGGTGATTACAAAGGGTTTAAATCCCAGTATTGGCAATTATTTTTTGTTAAAAGCTTATTACGTAGAATATAACATTCATTCTAAAACTCAATCAACTTGTCCTTTAATTATATGTATGCCTCCGTAAAGTAACGTTGCGAAATGTTTACATGATAAGGTACAATGACTGTGTTTGTCATTATGCGCTTTCACACCGCAGTACTTTTCCCACTTTAGTTCCGATATAGTTCTGAAATGTCGCGTTCACACCAAAACAATCCGGAACTTTTCACCCCCTTTTCCGTCCCTGCCAGAGAGCAGGGACCTTCGTGGGAGAAAAAGGTTCCTATGTATGATTGGCTGGGCTGATTGCAAACCACGCCCTGTAAAACTCCCAAAAGGTTTTGTGAAGCCGCCATTTTATTATCCTTGCATTAGCATTATTAGCATTAGCATTAGCCCAGCGCACAAACGCAGAGAGACTAACTTATGGCAACACAAAAGAAAACATGGGAGCGGTGGAGATGAGGAGGTGTCGGCGTTCTGGTGATTTACTCGGAAGGCTTCAGTAGAAGCTGCTGGGAGTCTGGGGACTTCCGGCCGGGGACTTCGGGTGGCAGCATACGCCGTGAAGTTGTTTGCGGCCTGCCAGTAAACCCAAAGCAGAAGAAGAATAAGTGACGTCAGCCTAATCCTCCCCCAGGGACTTATTTAGGGACTTATTCTGTTGAGAACTAAAGAGTTCTCATGAACTAAGTTCTGATGAACCTTTGTGGGAAAAGTACTGCGGTGTGAAAGCGATTGGAATCTGATGGCTTTGAGTACAGAACATGAACTGTATGTTTTCTATATTATACAATTAAATGTCCCAAATTCTTGTTGATTGATTCGAAATATATTCACTTCAATGCGAGTCACATAGCATCATGCCAAAGAATTGACAAAAATGTATGTCATGTTTTCATCCATTTCTATATTGGAGATGGAGCAGATATAAATAGAGATTTCTGGATACTTGTATTTGTCCTGGGAATAAATGTAGATTGTAAACTTTTCTACTGAAGACAAAAGCCAGATGTGAGACTTAAGACATGAAAAACATGGTCATGTGCTTTTCATAAACAAACATACATAAACTCAGTGTGCGAAATACCCGTCAATAATCGGGAGGGTCCCCATCTCCCGTTTATTGCGCAATATACCGGTCGAAGATTTCTCAATATGCAGTAGGCCTATACAATATGTCATGGATGCAAGCCAAGACAATCAGTAGCCTAGTCTATAGCAGCATTTCTCAACTGGGGCTTCAGGGGTGCCGTCAAATAATTCTATATTCTGACATTCATAACGATGAATGAATAACGTTAAAGAGCCGTCTGTTTTCGATTCTATGCGAGGAAATGCTTTTGCCAGCCAAAATAGAAGATATTTGTGAATAAATGTTTTGAATTATGAATACTGGACATAGTAAGCTTAAAAAATGTTTAGTGACCACTGCAAGTGACAAATAAATATTATAATTTGAGACCCCTCTCACATTTGGCTGTTGAGGCTTCCAGGGGGGCTCAGGTGTTAATCAGGGGGGTCGAGCTCCCACGGACCCCCCCGTATTTCGCACACTACATAAACTGTATATACACAATAAGTAAATGCACATGCACAACATCTCTGGTCTGAGCTACAAATTATAAATAAATATTCTCCTGCAGCTGAAGATAAGGACATGTTCTACTTTGCAACTAGCATAACTAACTCAAATTCTACGTTGCTTAAACTGCACTGTAACTTTTATCCATGTATTTTTCCTTAATGTTTATTTTATTAGCTTTTCTTTTTTAATGCTTAATGTCTTTCATTTTTTTTGTAAAGCACTTTGAATTGCCTTGCGTTGAAAAGTGATATATAAATAAACTTGCCTTGCCTTAACACACTTCATTCAAACCCAAAGGAAACAAAAATAAAACTCATTCAAACCATCTGTGTTAGTCTTTACTATTTCAACAATCACCAATTCTGGTTCAACAATTTTGAAAGAGATTAAATCTTTCTAAAATTAACCACCATAGCATTTTTGCTGTTTACTAAACCTGCTTTCCATTTGTGACAAACATGAGACACCAGGAAATAAAACAGGAAGCCAGACCTGTTTACTGGTAATGGGAAAGGAGGTTTTTTTTGGCGATTTGACGCCCATTTTAGTAGAAAAAGGAGTTTTGTGTTTTACCCATAAATCCCCATGGAATGCCCCTTCTCAGTCATCTGAATGTTTGTGACGTTGTTTTTCAGCAATCTTAACCTTATAAGGTACATTATGAACGTGTGCTCGTTTTTCTGTGACCTCATCCTTGAACACAGCTGTTTGTGTGTGTGTGTGTGTGTGTGTGTGTGTGTGTGTGTGTGTGTGTGTGTGTGTGTGTGTGTGTGTGTGTGTGTGTGTGTGTGTGTGTGTGTGTGTGTGTGTGTGTGTGTGTGTGTGTGTACATGCACACACCTGGAGAGCAGGCAGCAGCGATTTCATCATTTTTTATTACACAAAACATAATGAGAAACACAGACTCTTTCCCACACACACACACACACACACACACACACACACACACACACACACACACACACACACACACACACACACACACACACACACACACACACACACACACACACACACACACACACACACACACACACACACACACCCACACACACACACACACACCCACACACAAATAAATCCATATTCTCTGGATTTCATTTAAGGCATTTTGTTTCTGTAAACTGTTCCTCGTCCAACAGGCCTCACATTGTGTTTCCCATTTAGTGGCTGTGAGAGGGTGTATTGTATCATATCTGTCTCATTAGTGAATAGGGAGGATCTGACCTTCAACAGGAGGATACAAGGTCAAGGCCCGGGAGTCAGGAAACAAACGCTCTGCCAAAACCCCTGAACAAAGAAATAAAAACTCTCCCAGCTCCAGGATTGCAGCTCTGACCTTTTTAGCACAGTGGAATACCAAATACCTTAAGTGTAAAGAACGGATAACGCACCATGTTTTCTCGCTGTTGGATAAGCATTAGCATGTACCGCTAACTATATTACATACGGTAGTAATGCTAACGTAGTGTTACATCCATTGCCAAGCAGCATTACATTAGATCACGATATTTAATTACATCCAAAGGGACTATAGAGTAAGTGCATTCAACCATAAATAAACATACTCAGAACAATCCTGCTAATAATTTGACATACAATAAGCCAAACCATTTAAACTATTGTTGTATTAGATTCAAATAAGAAAAAAACACGTTTTACCCGTTTTGCGTGCTTTATGTTCAAGTCTGAGTGATATTGAGCAATCATCCATCTGTGGTAATAGCTTTGTGGTCATGTTTGTTTTTCTTGCTTCTTATTGACCAACATGGCTTCATGGTAACGATTATAATGCCACCTGTTAGTGTGGCAGGCTCTTTACAGCACATACGTTGTTTATATGTGCAGGACTATTTTGAGAACAAAGGAAGTAAAACCCAGTTTTCAGAAATACCCATGCACGTGTGGAGTAAACTCAAGCAACCCCAGCCCAATCGTTACCCACAACATCTGTTAGTCTTTTGTTTTGTGAAGTTAAACAGTTAGACAGTACTTGAAAATACAAATAAAACCTAGGTCCTCAACATTAATAACTTTTGTGTAACTCGTGCAAACATGATTTTCTATAAGCATCCAGAATTAAATTAGAAAGAAGGAAATGACTGGGCGGAAACGGCACTGTATGGAATACAATTATTCAAGGCTTTTATTGTCATTCGTACATAGCTACAGTGTAGTTATATCGATAAAGATCTTAGGTCCTAGGCTCCTCCAGCAACACAATAAAACAGATAAAATAGTGCAAGTAAATACAACCTTTTTCTACATTTGCAGTAAAAAATAAAGCGCTTTAGCTTTTTATCTGTCTTCAACATGGATCTGACTTTTCGGCAGGGACTTAAAGCCTCAGCCTTCATTAGCAGTCATTAGTGGTCATGTATGCTTTCTATATTACACACTTCTTTCTTGGTAATATCCACAAACGACATCAAAGATCCTTGTTCAACCTCCTCGTTATGACACGCTTCTCTTTCTTTGCCTTTAATGTGTTGTGCTTCATAAGAAGGGTAGAAGTGGATCTGCTATACGGCCTGAAAGAGATGTACCGCCTGTTTGACCCGAAGGGAGAAGGATGGTGGCATGACGCCCTGTGCAGGTGTGAAAGACTTCTCAGGCTCTTTTATATGAAGCGCTGAATAAAAGACTGACAGGATTTACCTCTTCATCAGATAGGGGTTTTAACATCAGAGGAAAACAATGAAGAGGAATCCAGTCTCTCTACTGTCTGTCTTCTTTCCCTTTCTTTCTCTCTGTGAGGATCAGAGTCATCCCTCAGGCCAACCCATTATCGGAGGCAGAGCTTTCCGGAGTAAATCATCTGGTTAATTACTCGCATTACTTTCACACCGCCCGTGTTTGTCATCACGAGGCGTTGCTCTCTTTGATGATCCTGCTTGTCACGGCTTTCACCGTGGAACGGACGATAATAAATTACATTTGATTGTGATCAGTTATTGTTAGATAATAATGTTTCACATTTTAATAGAGACAATTAACTTGTTACAGGTAAATTATAGGTGCAGCTCACCTGCTTTCATGACTGTCAATGTGTGTCATGGGTTGCTTTCAAGGTCTATCATGTTTTTGTAGTGAGTCACTTTATCCTTTAACAAGGCACTTCATCTTTCAGTGAGACATGTATCATTCTTAAAATGAGAGAAAAATGCCAGTGGGATGGGAAAAATGCACTTCTTTGAGTTTCACAAGAGGAAATCCATTGTTATAAAACCAAGATGATACATGTCTAGTTAAATGTCAGACGTATCCTCATACCCAAAAATCGCACTGCGGTTTGTCCAAATTAAGGACTGAAAATCAGCAAAACAAAAAAATACATTTTACAATTGTATATCAGCGAGATATTTTTTCGTTAGCCCGACGTCATAGCAAGACGATACCTGGTGATTCAATAACATCTATGTACATGTCCAAAATAAGTAATATTGCCCACTATGTTTGGTGCTCGACTTTGATGGGGGAAAACTGTAGGGGCATGACGGTAGACGACAAACCTTACATTATCAAGTATTACGAACTCTCTGATTCAGACAAGGTTGTGAAACCAAATAAATTTACATCTTATACGGGGTCTTTGGTTTTCTTACCCCCCAAAAACCTGCTGCCATGATATTTTGTCATATAAATCCACATGTCTAGATTATCTAACTCTACTTCCTGTTTGGTATACAATTGTTTTTCTTTCCAAAGATTTGAGAGATACATCAATGTTTGTAGCTTTTTTCACATAATCTCTTCAATTTGACTTCAACTCCAGAAATGCTGACATGTACTTACCATAACTAAGATATTATCAAATGGAAACAGATTTAAAAGTGAATCATTTATCAAATCCTCATTCAGATATCCTACATATCCCATATAGATCTAATTGTGTATCTATTTATTTAAGCAGGGATCAGGATGAAGTGGGAGGTGGAATAAATGCAGAAGAAGACTGTGACCATCAGTTCGTAAACACATGTAAATGCTTTCTGTCTTAAAAATTACCGAAATAAGGAATATTTTTGATTTATCTGCGGCCGTGGAGGCGAGCTTCCTCCATTATTCGCTGTGATGTGCCGCGGCTGGCGTCGGCTGGCAGATCGTATCAGCAAACACGGCAGCTACGCACTGTACATGCTGCGAGACAGAATAAGAAGAAGAGGGTTTAGTGATAAAACTGTGAAGGATTATCTGTCGTTTGGCGGGCCCGTAGTGATTCGCTATCAAAACGGATTTTGTGGGGAGAAAAAGGAATGACAGGAATGGAAAGATGATGGGAAAGGATGGAGAGGAGGCAGGAGGGGATTGGAGATGGCAGAAGGAGGGGGGAGTTGTCATGCAGGGAGGATTTTGTTTTCTGTTTAATTTCTTGCCCCTTTCCCCGACACCACCCCCACGATCCAATGAGCTGAGTGTCAGTCACATTTTGAACTTGCCAAGCAAACACAGTAGTATGATTGCAGCTGTCACTCAAAGTAATGTGTTGTTTGCAACTGGAGGATCGGGGGAAGGAAGACAGAGAGAGTTGTAACTGGAGAATACATTAAGTCTTATAGATACACGCTCAAAAGTCACGCCTGAGATCACAGGCGACAACTCTGAAGGCGGGAAAAAAACATGCACGGGTGTACAAGACCTCCCTTGCCTCAAACATCACACGCACGATCTAAAACATCGCAACTTGTGTTACATGCCTTTGGGAAAAGTTGAAACAAAAGAAAAAGCTTTTGATGCTGACTCAGTAAGTATGAGAGTTCGTTTTTGTGTTGAGTTTTGTCTCAGGCTTTTCGTAAAAAAAAAAAAACTGTAAACAACTGATTGAGCGAGAAAGTGTGGTGTTTCAGTTCCCACTTTTTTTCTTAACAGGTGGTAAAGCCGAAAGTGAGTTCGGTGAGGATTGAACCCACAAATACAAGTTTTCCATTTAAACTAGGGTAGTGGTAGTCTAATGGATAAGTGAGGTGGGCTGAAGATCGGAAGGTTGTGAGTTCAAATCCCCCCTGGAACACCACCTTGAGTAAGGCGCTTAGTCCATAGTTACTCCAGGGAGAATATCCCTGTAATCGGTCATTGTAAGTCGCTTTGGAATTATTTAAATGTAAAAGCGTCAGCTAAATGAAATGTAACTAAATTAATTCAGTTCGTTATGTGCTAGGTTAGTGTTTCTTCGAAGTTGGTTCAACCCATGAACATCCTAAGAACCAATGAGTTTTCCCACCAATTGATCACGCTGTTTAAGTCGCTGCTTTTCTTATTAATGTCACGTAATTAATCCGTAACAATTGCAGATAACATTGATCTTGTTTACGAAGCCAAATAAATGTACATGCACCGACAACATTCTGCTCTTCTCCGACATCTTTCTAGTCTTTTGTACTCGTCATGAACTTTTGTTGCTACCGTAAATCCTTCCCAGCCTCGAAAGTTGGTGACCAAGTCAAACCAATTTTCCAGGACTGAGAATCAACAACTCTTCAGAGGAAAGCCGAAACACTGGTTTGCATTTTGGCCACCGGCTCCTGACAAGCCAAGGATCTGCCTGGATGGAAAATGGATAAAAGTATGCCCCCTTTTGTCTTCCTTAAAATGAACCAGCATGGGCTTTGAAGCATGTGACTGCCTTCTCTTTTGACCCTTTGACTCGCCTAATATATCCACTCCAGCCAAACGCCCCTATTGTGCTAAACTTGTCACCCCACTGACAAGCTAATATCCTCATTCCCGGGAGCTGAGCAGTCGTCTTTTGAAGTTTTAAGGGGAGGTGTGAGATGAGACACCTTTGCTCATCAAAGACAGCACAATCATCTCTTAAGCCATGACACTCAACTCTGAAGGTTACAGAGCGCTGGAGGTGCTTTTACAGCACCCAGCTGGCAGCTATTCAGCAGGAGTGACAGAGGAGGGGGGGGCGGGGGGGGCCGTATGTGGAAATTCATTTTACCTATGCGGATACTTTTGCGCATGGTCTGCCATTTTTACATCCAACAAAAGGACGTCACATATACTTTTCATAATCACGTTTTTTTTACCACGATGATCTCTGGGACTCATTATTACATCTTCCTAATCCCTCATTTTAAAATCATTTCAAAAATAATGTTAGCATGTGTTATAAACATTCTTCCTGTTTAAAAATAAAAGCACTGGGCATGTTGCTAAGGATGCGTTCACACTAATCAGGCGGGCATCAATTAGGGTTGTGCGTTGGTTTGGGATTGTCATGGTAACATGTGTTCAACTCCCTTGTGGACGGGTGGTACAACTCTGAAATTGGTTTTGTGATGTCTTCGACAGCACGATGTCGGGCTGCTTTTCTCCAAAGTGTAGTCTGTTTGCAAAAGACCAAATGCAAATCCCTTTTTTAAATAGTTTGTGGATGTAATGAATTATAAGGTAGCGGTGAAAGAACTTTCAGCATCCATGAAGTTCAGTGACATATCCCTTGTTAGGCGTATCTGTTGTTAAAACAATGCACAATGGGTTACAAAACTACACCTCTGTGTTGGGACCCCTGCTGTGCCAATGCAATGGTCTCATTGAAGTGAATGAGGGGGCTGCGGTTTGTAACACAGTGCTGTAACAGCCCAGGCATGACCTTATGATCGTGTGAGGTTATTTTCTTAGCACTTTCTTAGAAGGCCTCTAAATACCACATGCCGGTTAAAGCATATACTTAAGTTGTTGTTGAGCAGGTCCATGCACTCACCCTGACCCCACAACAGTCATGGATCATTTAATCAATTCACCATGTCATGATGATCTTCATTATTCAGGTGTGGTGGTTAAACGGCTGTGGTGCACACGTCCCTGCAGGTAAACACGGGTGTATGTTGTTGGACAGGTTTTGATTGACGTCTCCGTTCAGACTCTTTGATGCTCCTTTAATTGCCTGACTGCAGAGACAAGAGATATGTCAACAAGAATGTTATGGCAATAGAATAAAAGTGAGAAATAGGCAAGCTGACAACTTTAAACCTGCTGTGACACAATACATCTGCTTGGCTGTGTCTGTCCAACCCGCCCTGATGATGGCAGGCAGGTAGACGGTGCAAGCTAGCCTTATTAAAGCCGTGTGTCAGACATGGCTGCTGGATCGTTGTCATTGTCTTTTGTTAACGCATTTGATTTATTGCTGTCTGGATGTAAAGAGTATTTCCACAAATATAATAATAATTGTTTCGAATAAACATTACACGCTCTTGATTTCGGTAAAAATAGATAGCAAGAACTTTAACTTGCACTAATCCAAACACCTTCTAGGGCCAAACTAGGCCTTTTCAACTGTTTGAATGACCGGTGGGAACCATGAAAGAACTGCGACCTTTGCAGAAAGCATCAGAATAACTCCTTCTCTTGCCAACAACTGCCTTCAGACGAACAGAAGAAGCTGTTCACCTGCTCTGGGCAGCCCCACCATCACCAACACGAAGACAGATCAGGCGGGGTGTAATTAATGTTTCACACACTCAATCCTTCCCCCTCCAGGCGAACTCTCTCCTCGTCATCTTTCTCGTTCAGGAGAATTAACCGATACTCCTCTTGTCTTTCCGTTTGGCTCCTGCCCCGCTGTCCCCCGTGTGTCTTTGTGTGAACTTTAAGGGATTAGGCTTGCGAGGGCTGACGGTGGTTCTGGCTGCAGGGAGGATCCTCAGGTTTCACTCCGGGCCTCGTGTCTCCCCGAGGCGACAGCGAGACGTCAGCGTCTGTCAGCCTCTGTCTGTCATCTAAACCCTGTCAGCGCGGCTCGGCAGCGCTCCATCACGGCTCTGTCGCTCCCAGTTTCCTTCTGGCTTATGATCTGAGACACCCAGACACTCCACCCTCCACCCCCCCTCTGGCCGCCTCTCCTCAGCGCCTTGCATGACAGAACAAACACAAGGTCAAGGTGTCTGTCATGTTTCACCGTGTGGACTTGAGTGTAAAAGTGCTCGCGCCGGAGCTGGTGCATTAAAGACGGATGTGTCACCTTCACTTTGAGTCGTGTTTAAAAGTACTATTACTCAAGTATGTTTTATTCACATCATTCCTAAAAACTCACCTCTTGAATTATGATGTTAATTATGGATTAATATACCTGGCCAAAGTCATTAAAGTTAGCTTGACCCTTATCAGCTGCAAAACAAAAATGACGTGTACACTAATTATAACCCAGTAATACAGTATATGATCCTGAAATGCCGGCAAAATTAGTACTTTTACTTTTAGTACTTTAAGTATATGTTGATGCTAATACGTTCACATGAGTAACATTTGTATGCAGGACTTGAAACAACTTGTTTGAGAGTATTTCTACTCTTTAATATTGCTACTTTTACTTGGGTAAAAGACCAGAGTACTTCTTCCACCTCTGCCTGTGTGTGTGCTTGAGTGTGCGTATGTGTGTGTGCGTGTGCGTGTGTGTGTGTGTGTGTGTGTGTGTGTGTGTGTGTGTGTGTGTGTGTGTGTGTGTGTGTGTGTGTGTGTGTGTGTGTGTGTGTGTGTGTGTGTGTGTGTGTGTGTGTGTGTGTGTGTGTGTGTGTGTGTGTGTGTGTGAGCTGACATCGGGCTGTTTGAGTGACAGTGTGAGTGAGGTGCAGCCAGGCGGCGGCTCTTTGTAAAAGTGCACCTACCTTCTCTTCCCACAAGTCCCTCCTGGCAACAAACTGTCACGGCTGACAGCCCTCACAAAAGAAGGAGAGGGAAAGGGAGGCAGGGGGTACGGGGATTAAAAAAGAAAAGTTTAAGAGATGAAATTAAAGCAAAGAAGGGAACCTGACAGCACCTTGAGAAGAGGCATTGTCTGCGAGGGGAAATATATCTGTGTGAGCGGGCTTTGATCAGTGGAGGATGAGAGCGGGGAAGAGCTTGTAAAGCTGGCTCCTGAAGCCCATTGAAAAGAGTGGAGAGAAGGAGAAGAAGGAGATCAGCCCCACAATAACTTTGTACTCAAAGGAGAATCAGTGTTCTCATTCATAAGTACTGCATGGACTTCTCTTTCGGCCTTCATTAGCTTCTTCCTCCAGTTGCTTTAGACGCCACAGTCCAAAGACAAAACAAAGTACAAGTATACCCTTTAGTGAAATGTGTTTTCCCCAAAACAAAACAGCTGTTTGAAGGTTGGCAGAGGAGGAGGAGGAGATGAGGGGAAAGAGGAAGTTTTGAGAGGGGAACCTTTGGAAAACACATGAAGGAGAACACGGGAGCTGGAGGGAGAGAAAGGGAAGGAGAGGAGGAAGTGCTGGTGGGGGTGGGAGGAGATAATCACCTTTATTTTGTGATTCGTTGTTGGGGGGCCTGGATTTCTATATGAGGAGGGAGGGGAGGGAAGTGGCAAGGAGTATGCTGCGGTGCTCCCTCACCGCTGTGGGAGCACTTTGAAAGACAAAGCAGCGTGCTGAAGGGGAACCTCCTGCTGGCAGGATCTGAGGAGGCTGTGTACAGAAGAGCTTGTCTGATCTGAAGCCCTGCTCGCCCTCTTGTATGGAAAACACTTGGCCTTTGATGTCTCTCTACATTTCTTTCTTACTTTCTCTCCGTCTCTCAGCGCTGCAACTTCCTCTCCGCAGTGCTGCTTGACACGCATTGCATTATGCAGTTTGAGGAGGCATAATGTATTCTGCTCTGACTTTTAACATTCAAGTGCATAACAATTCTTTAAAACACAGATCACTGAAGGCAAGCACTGGCACCGAGTGTGTAATAATACAAGTGTGTGGATCGTACACACTGACAGGGTCATACAGGGCTTGTCAACATGTGCTCTACTTTAATGTGACATATTAATGTGGCCTGCCAGTGCCAATAGCTCTGCACAAGTAGCACATATGTGCATATTTATTATAGTCCATAACTTTTGCTCCCTCATAAAATATTAAACCCCTACTTGTGCTCAGGACGGCAGAGTGTTCATAAACCAGCCTTCAATTTGTTTTTCCAGTCCCACCTTGGACCCGGGATTGAAAATATGTTTTATATGAGACATAAAGCCCTTTTCCATCCGGGAAGGGAATCCTTCTCAGAATCTAGAAACCTTGTTAGGAACCCAAGAACCTGACCTGGCTTTGCCTCGAGAAAGCAGGATTTATTTTCTATAGTTTTCTCCTGCAACATTGTTTTGCCCTGTTTAGTAGAGACACAGGGACTATCAGAAGTTAAGGCTGGACGTCACTGAGTCTGAGGCCACACACTGAGCAAACACTGGTTAGAGTAGAATCAATAGTCAATGGAGAGATTTACTTCAAAGGTTGTAGATGCAGGCTCCTAAAACATCCAAGCTTAAGTAGCAATCTTCGGAGACTTTGCTGGGACAGGTTTCCCCCCAAAGTGGACTATTACGCTGCATGGCTCGTCTTTCTTTTGATTCTATTAGGAACAGTTGCGGATAGTACTTGTTCTAGTACCATCTTAGCCAAAGTTACAAGCAAGCTCTGCTCATACCAAAAGGTGACGTTAAAACACTGTGGACCACTGACTGTTTATTGAGAATGGTCACAAGCTCTTCATAGAAAACCATGCTTAGACCCGGGATCATTTAATTCTGAAGAAATAATTCAGAGAGTCTCTCATTTAAATGGCAGTTACATCAGGGCCCAAGGGCCAACACTGGGGGGGGGGGGGGGGGGGGGGGGGGTGCTGTCGCAGTGTAAAACTTAATTCTGTTAGTTGAGTCCGGTAGAGCAGCACCAGGCTGTGAAAGCATGGCTTAAGTCTCAGGAATTACTTTTCAAGGAAGGCAAAGCTTCCTTCAGGCAATTGTTGTTTGCGTTACCCCTGATGTTAAAAGAACCTTGAAGATTAAGCAAATTAGTCACTGGCCGATGAGCGCGACTCCTACAGTCTGGTTCTCAAGGAACCTTGCCAGTTCTCAAGACATTTCCAAACAAGCGTTATTTGGATAAACTAACCAAAACTCTGGGGAAACGAAACAAAAACAAACATACATTAGCAATTAAATGGTTAGTTTTTCACCCGGAAACACATCGTCATGACTGGTGGTACGGGCAGGTCTCGAAGCTCCTTGTCCTCAGATACAGATGTTGTATGAAATGTGTGATTAATGCTGTCCTGTGAATCACAAGTACCGATTACAATGTTCAGAGTTGCAAGCCCCATAAAGTACTTAAGTGTAGGCAAGTAGTACCCCACAACCAGTGACTGTTAGTGATTAAAGCAATGTCCCCAGAACTGAATTTAGGCTCTGGTCCGTTTCATTGAAATGCTTTGTCAACATATTTCTAGTTCCAGGTGAAAAGGGATTCAATGTGTGCTCAGCCTGGATTCACACAACAAGCTTCTTATTTCCATACCTGATGAATTAGTTCTAAAATGTCCGTCAGAAAGATCACCCTCCCTAAACACGCAAAGGCCCCATTTCTTCTGTAAAAGTCGCTCTGTCAGTCTACCCTCTCAGCACCTCGCAATTCACTACCCACTAGAGTTTGGTATTCAAGTCGAAGGGATAAACAATCATTAAACTTCAACACAAAGTTTAAATGTAATCACTTTTACGTGTGTGTGTGTGTGTGTGTGTGTGTGTGTGTGTGTGTGTGTGTGTGTGTGCGCGTGCGTGCGTGCGTGCGTGCGTGCGTGTGTGTGTGTGTGTGTGTGTGTGTGTTGACCCTGGACAGGAACACAACTGAAATCTATACTGAATGGTCATGTGTGGAAGGATTTGAGCAAAGTATGACATGTAACCAGCTAGTGGCCATCGTGGAGAGAAAAGGAGAACGAGAGAAAGAATAAAGTGTTGCGTTTGCATCTGTGTCAGAAGTCTGCTTTTCAAACTAATGGTGCACATTATTGAAACAACAGATCACTCTGTTCTGGGATTGATTTATACTGCCACTTTAATCTATGGACATTATCTACGCAGGATTTATGGATCATTAACTCTGTGAGAAGCTGGAATGTAAATGAGGCATAATAAATCAAGTCAGATGAAACACTCGGAGCATGACAACTTACTGGTGCTTATATGGATGCATTGGTTTCTGCATTGGGATAATCAGCTCCTTGTGTCGTATCATTTGTCCTTTGAAAGTTGACCACCACTGGAAATAAGCATGAATAACGATGGATGTATTACGTTTCAAAGGATTAGTCTAGCATTCAAAACAAAGGGACAGTCATACATTGTTCCTCACAGAAGCATTAGACATAAAGGACTTAGCTAACATGTAGCTTAAGCTATGCTATCCTTACCGCTGCGCTATATACTGTATACTATGGTAGCCTTTCAATCAATGTATCAATAAACTGACAATAAGACTTTGTATCCTGTGCACCCCGGACAACAATGGCACATTTGCAACTATATTAGTACTGTACAAAGACTATTCTATGTTGTGGAGAAGCTTTGTGGACATCAAGACACGGCTGTGTTGAAAACATTCCTCCTCATTTGCTAAGAGTTGGGCCTTGACATGGTGTACTGTTTATCTCAAAATATAAAAAATCAAAAGGATGATTGACAGGGTGCTTCCACACAATAATCTCCTCTCATTTTACCTTATGGAAACAATTAAAACTGAACTTAAACAGGCATCAGTAAATATATTTTCAAAGTATGAGCACTAAGTAACTGAACAGAGACCCGGTTAAATAAGTTACTGAAATATAAGCAAAAAAGTTAACCAACAGCTATCGTCAAACTACAGTATAATCCTAAATTGTGATGCTGATGCCTCAAGCTTGACTGTGGTGAGAATGAAATGTGGTCTCTGGGTCATCTACCGGCTGCAAAACAACCCTTAAATAGTGGGGAATATTTCACATGTACGGAGGAGATTGAGATGAAAACCCATTGGACATGACAGATCCCCAGCTGGATGTCTCAGGATGTCAGCATGGTCACCGAGGTCCTGACTCTCCCTTTCAATCCCCCCTCTCTCCTCCCCTCCTCCTCCCTCACCTCCACTTACTTTTGTGTTTCTGTCTGGCACGGAGGATTCGTCTGAAAGCAAAGAAGCCCTCAGCTCGACAGGATTTATGATCACGCTGATGATCTATCTCACAGAGACAAATGGAGTGAGAGAGAGAGATACATGGAGGGAGGTAAAGGAGGAGAGCGAAAGGGGGACGCTGGATCTGAATAGCTGTAAAAACAGTCACTTTGGATTTGAAAAACGGGGGTATTTCAACCACATCGCTCAGATGTTTCAGCCGCTTGCACACAAAAGACCCAACTTCTCCCAATTCCTCTGAGTCATTCCACTCAATTGGAGAACAATTGGCTTTGACTGAACTCACGCCCTGCTCCCCCCGTCCCAGAACCCGCTCGACCCTCTCTCTCCTTCTTGTCAGTCTCTATCTCCTCAATTTACCCCACTCATGCAGCTCCACGGGCTTTTTCCCTGCACAACCCCCCTCCCCACAAGCCTTTCCATACAGCTTCCACGTCAACCAGTGTGACAGATTTGACGATGAGACACATGACATTGGTTCAAACGGGAGACAAGAATGAGATTAGACATGTGAGAAGAGGTCAGTGGGAACGATTGCCCCCGCAGACACACATCGCCTCCAACCCCCACCCCCAAAACAATACTAATTGTAAACATATGATCTTCAATGTGGTATAACGACGTCTCCGTTGCTCAGTTCCAGCGTAGTCACTATCCAGCCCCAATCACAACAGAAATATGAAGAAAAGCCAGGCCTCGCCGCTGCCGTGCGGTCGCTCAAATTGAAAGTGACAGCTTGACACATAATATGGCACCCGTAATGTGATTAGGCCAGCGTGGCACTCTCGTCTTAAACTCCCACATCCCGAGAGCGAGCCTCACGTCCAACTCCGCCAAACACACTCAGCCTCCCGCCTCTGAAAGGGAGGCAGAGACGGCCGTCTTGTCTCCCACTTTAGTTTCTCTTGCGATGCTTCATGCTTTGAGACGAATTGAGATGATGCCGCTGTTGAATCATAACCCCCTGGAGGGGAATTGCAAACACATGTAGGGGGGTGAGAGAGAGGCTTTTTGGGTTTAGAGGCATCGATGCCAAGAACAGAGGAGCTGAGTGGGAGAAAGTATGCAGGGGTATGGATTAGATCAGCCATTATCAGGAGCTGGCCCGGGCTCTCCTGTCAATCCGGGTGATGCAAATGAGCAGTGACATGACAATGATATCACCCACGGCTACCCTTGACAGAGTCCGGAGGTGAAATGCAAAATAATGAGGAATCCAGAAGACGAAATAATGATTGCAACTGATGCAGTCAGAGAGGGTTTTTTTAAGAATGGAAAGCGAACTGGAAAAGGTTTTGGAGTTTGATGTTGCGGAAGAAAAGTGAAACAGCAGTGAGGAGGTGCTGCGGCAACACGAAGAGAAATGGACTTTCAGAGCTGAGTCCAGCAGGAAGTTCAATAGAATACCTTCAAACCTTCAAAAGGCCGCGGCCGACAGTGAAAGATCACAAAATTATACATTTGAGGAGAAATGAGGGACAATTATTGTGTTTGGCAAAAGCGAGAGGGAACTGGAGCCGAAGGGCCACGTTTCCAAATGAGCCGTCGCAGATGGAGAGATGTTGGCTCCGTGCACGTTTAGCATGACAGGGGAGCTGGTGCACACTTCTCCTTTCCCAGTTTGGTTTTCCTTTCTCGCGGGGTATTCCCTATCATGTTAGCGATGACAGGATGAAAGATGTAGCGTGGGGCTTAACCAAGGACACGACTCGGGAAATGAATGGATGGCAGGCCCGGCAGTTGACAGGCAATTGGGAATCCAAGTGAGTTGCGTCTGTGTGCCAAGCACAGTAACATCGAAAGGCCTTAGGTTTCCAGGAATGAGGGTCATTTCTCAACTGTGTTTAAAAATATGTCAACAACCAGCAAGATGGACTCAGCCTGCCAGTTGTTGTTTTTTACGTTCAAGCCATTTATGACCGTGTGTCTCCGATGAGAAAGTGAAAGTATTAGAAAACATAAATAATTTTTTGACTGAAATTACAACTGCGTTCATTCATGATACTTGAGAGATGAATCCTTTTTGCATAATTATTCACACAATGTAGAGAATGATTTGTATGCAGGGATAAATCTTCAAAATGGTATTAAAACACACATACAGCATTAAACAAATATTGCGTTCTGAATACTTCACTAGTCAATATTGCGATTCCAATTTGTGTTACTAATTGTGCAATCCTATATTGTGCCATACCGCATTTTGCAAAGTGTGTATAATCTTAAAAGATCATAGCAATTCATGTAAAGCCCTTGCTTGACTACTCATAAATGCATATTTCCTTCTCTCCCGTACTCCTCCCAAGCCTTTTCCTCTAAAGAAAAGCCTGTCACATAAAATCAAGTCAAAGCGAAGACATAGTTGAGCGCCCGTGACAGGCTGAAAGCTACTCAAATGGGTCTATAATGAGTCCAATAATGCCGTGGGTAAGCATAATGTCCCCGGGCGGGGGCCCCAGCGTGTCTGAGGGAGGAGAGTGATCACTGCAGCGGGTTGGCAGGCGATGATGAGCCCCTCATTCCCAATGATACGACAAGCCCGGAGCACAAGGTGGACACGCTCCCATCCCGTCAGTGTTGAGCCAGACCTGCACATCAGGAAGCAGTGGACTGGAAACCCACACATGACTGGATGCTTCCACGGGGCCTCGGATGGCTCCACGGCGACCCTGTTTCCTTTGAAATGGAGCAGTGGGTGACCTCACGCCGCCCAGAGAGTACATGCAAATCTGTATCTCCCCTCCATGTGTGTGTGTGTGTGTGTGTGTGTGTGTGTGTGTGTGTGTGTGTGTGTGTGTGTGTGTGTGTGTGTGTGTGTGTGTGTGTGTGTGTGTGTGTGTGTGTGTGTGTGTGTGTGTGTGTGTGTGTGTGTGTGTGTGTGTGTGTGTTGCAGCACAGAGATGTTGGTGACAGGCAATAGCCATGAGCTGTTCACTCGCGCTGCCCTTAGGAGTCGGCTCACTCAGGGCAGGACAATCAAAAAGACCCTTGGCAGAGACCGGCACGCATTTGTAAACACACACACACACACACACACACACACACACACACACACACACACACACACAGGAAACAGCAGCAGACGTGCATGTCCTTGTTTGCTCTCCCGGCGCTGTCCCTGAAGCAGGCAGGGTGCTGGTGAAAGGTGGCTCTGGCCGAGGGTCTTTCCCACGAGGCTTCCACGCTGGATGACCTCCACTCTCCCTCAGCTGTTTACCCTCTACGTGAATGTCACCAACTACTGCTGTGCTGGAACCGTTTGATGTTGTTGAAAAGAGTCTGGAAACCGCACCGATGTGTCCTTTACGGTACAGAACTGAGGTAGTAGTATTATTCCATTGGTTGTCAAATATCATTATGTCTAGCGGGAACAATTTTTTGGGCCAATTTAGCGAGTATGAGAGAAATAGATTTGAAAGAGGGATAGAGAGGATGACACGTTTGGAGAGACATTAGGCCGGTTTCAAATCAGTGTCTGCAGGAATCAGTTTGAGCGAGGAAGAAAAAAGTAGAATTTGTATGATTCTAGCTTCTAAAATGGAATTATATAACATTTAGTTTAACATTGTTTTGGGGATTTTAGGACAATACAAACCTTTTGAGGGCTTCGTCTTGGGCTTTGTGAAAACACATATTCACATTTTTCAGTACGTATCATATCATTTTCACATCTTCTAAATCAGAAAATGTCGTTTTACTGCCAGTTTACCAAAAACCATGAACTCCCGCCGCCTCCTCTAAGTGTGTCATCCAAGATTTATGGTCTCGCCGTTTGTTTAAAATATGTACAACATCTCCTGTGCTTTTCCTCTTTATGCCAACATAATTAGTTGAGCTGGGTGACAGGAGCCTGTGTGAGCCCTGAGGTGTGTGCTAGAACAGCAGAGTGTCTGTTGCAGCTGTGTGTGTGTGTGTGTGTGTGTGTGTGTGTGTGTGTGTGTGTGTGTGTGTGTGTGTGTGTGTGTGTGTGTGTGTGTGTGTGTGTGTGTGTGTGTGTGCGTGTGTGCGCGTGTGTGTGCGCATGTGTGTGTGTGTGTGTGTGCGTGTGTGTGTGTTTAGGTAAGCAGGGGGTTGTGGGGGACATCAGGGTCATTGCAGGGCCTCCAGTGAAGCAGGTAGATGTGCGGACCGCCGCCACCTCATCAGAGTCACTTTCCCAAAGTCGTGGTGACGCACGGCGCCCCGAGGCCCGCGGTTTAAATTACAGTGCCGGTAAAAGGGATAATAGCCTCGCATTTTGACATTTCTGTTTAGGGGGGGCAGTGTGAGCGTTTCTGAGGTTGTGAAATCTCTTCCCTCATTCATATCCTCTCCATCGAGGCAGTTGCAGGACCGGTTTGGAGCAGCAGCCCGAACGAGTTTTTGCGTTTCCGCTACAGAGGCGCTGGCATACGTTGGAGACTTGGCCCGGGATTCACTTGCGAAACAAGTCTATCGTTTTTGCTTAAAAAATTGCTCCAAAATAAAAATAAAGTGACATTTTACAATCTGTTATTTAGGAAGCTATGTGGCCAAATATAGTCATTTAAACCAAAAACATATACATATATGGGGACTGCACTTGTGTGACAGTGTTACAGAGGCGTGATATCATATCACAAGTAGCAGCTGGCATTAGGAATGTTACAAGAATGGCATACCATTAGATACTTTTGGTGTCAATGTATTGGGTCGTGCTTGCAATTAAATCTGGCTTCATACGTATACCAGCAACATGAGCACCACTCTTGCGGCTTTCACACCAGCGCTTTTCAGTTTCTAGCTCCGAGCGGGAGCTTTTCTGGTTCAGCTCCGGTTTCCCTTTTCAGCTCCCGCTCTCTGCACACCGCCCACTGGTGCCCCAGAGCTGTCCTTGCTGCGTCATGACGTCACCGTTTACATCGCTGATTTGCCCCCCAACGGCAGCCATTACGGCGCTCACAACAACAACAACAACTGTGTCGGGTCGATGATCGTGTTGCTTTTAATCACACGAAGCCAGAATAAATTGAATAACGACTTCTCCAACCTTATACTTTTCTCCAGAGTGCCGTGGTTCATTGTTTATTAATGTGTTTCTGCAGCATTTACCGACCGCTGCAGTGCTGGCTGCTCTTCCACGGAGTGTATTCTCCCGTTAGCTCCCGGTTAGCTCACACTGCAGCGGCCGCTCTAAAGTATTCACTGTCCGACTCACACAAGCAGCCGATGCATATCCCCAGTTCCCTTAGCCTAAGTGAATGTGTGTCAGTCTGAATTGACACTGTTTGGTATCACAACGCTGTTATGAAAGTTTCTCTGGTATAAAACGGGTGATGTTGGCATAGCAACCGAAGCTAAACTGACTACTTGCATCCGATAGCTGCAATAATACAAAACAACACGTCTGCCTCTCTCCACAATGATCGATAACAGTGAACGGATGGTCAAAGTAAGGCACAAATAAACAGAACCACACGAAGCCTGGTTAGTGTTGCCTGACTTTATAAAGTGTGTTTATAGGCACTACTGCTTGCAGGCAGGCATAACAGTCGACCCATGGGAGGTGGGTTTAGTTTCCTGCACGCCTCGACGTGAGAGAGACGTAAGCGACGTCGCCTCTTAGCTCCAAAGCTCTTGCCTCTGGACCGACAATTTTTTGGAGCTGGAAATGAAGCGGATTCCGGAGCTAAGAGCCGGCGCAGCTCCGGTGTGAACTGGAAAACCCGGCGCTTTTCAGGCTCTAGCTCCGAGCCGGAGCTGAAAAGGCGCTGGTGTGAAAGGGGCATCTGATAGCTTGGCCCCTTGTTGTTATTGTGAGGGAAATTCCTGCTGGTGTTTGCTGAAAAAAAAAAAAACCCAACCACATCATGAGTATGCTCTCGGTCTCTCGTCAGTAGAAAACCAAACCAGAGTTTCAGAAGTTGAACCAACTCAGAATAAACCTTACCCCCTGCACGGACAATGTTTTGGTGGAAAATAGGTAACACACACCTCGCTGTCTCTCTCTGTTGACATTTCTCTCTGTCTTCCCTCCTGTCTGAGGACAAGCGTGTCGCAGTGTGTTTGGCGCTCTGACTGTGTCTTCCAGCTAAACTGAGGAGACAGGCTGCTGACAGGCCCTGTGCCAGAGCGCAGTATGCCAACAGCGGAGATTCATGAAAATATGCCCCGTGTCATTTCCTCTCCATTTCCCTGACAACTTCACTCTGTCAAAAAGAGAAGAAACCTACGTGTGAGCGCATACGTGGGCGAGTGGGGACAGTGTGTTTGTTTGTGTGTACGGGATAAGATGTCTCAAAGTGGATGTGGGTGGGGAACATATCTGTATGTGTGTGTGACAGAGACACGGAGAGGGTAAGAGCAATACATTATGCCCATGTTATCATAACACATTATCACTGCAATTTACTTTTTCTTTACTGCATTATTTCTCTTCTAAGTCAAAGTATTTTGTTGTTTGTTGCTATGACACCAACTATGCTGTAGCTTGTGTGCACAATAAAATTGTTAAATCTTTGAATCAAAGTCTGCTAAAGTCGATCTGTCTACCAGGAATACAGCTCTATATTTAAAGTATTTTTGAACCTACACTTTTCCTTGCTCTTCAAATGTCTCCCCAAATCTACCCCGGATGTAATCTTTGATTCCTCTTCTCGCAATGCAGGCTGAAAGATAACATTTCATGCGAAGCAAAGCGGAAGAAAACAGCCTGCAGAAAGCCAGCGCACCAAACATGCTCGCTGTCAGCCGCTTTCGCTTAATGTGATGCCTCTGTCTCTACCTCCGCAGGTTGAGTCTAATCTCGTTGAGCGCTAGAAATGAGTGTTGGTGACAGGGATGTCAACAGCGGTTTGTTTCGAGCTTGGCGGGAGAACAGTACCTGCCTGTGTGTCTCTGTTACACAAGTGCCCCCAGTCTTTCTCCCCCTTGTGTGCCCGAGTCAGCCGGCGTTACTGTCAATCCCACAGGCCAGCAGCGACGTGCTTAATCACTCTGCACCGCTACTCAACACACATCATACACACATACATTTACATGTCCCTCTGGCTGACAGCTTAAATAGAATCTCACCACGCCAAACATTTCTAAACATACCGGCCAAAACCGTATGTTTTCGTTTGGATGCAATCCACAGTGAGTGGCTTCCAACATGGCCGCCAACAGGTGAGAATGTGTGTGTGTGTGTGTGTGTGTGTGTGTGTGTGTGTGTGTGTGTGTGTGTGTGTGTGTGTGTGTGTGTGTGTGTGTGTGTGTGTGTGTGTGTGTGTGTGTGTGTGTGTGTGTGTGTGTGTGTGTGTGTGCGCGACCTGGCAGTTTGTACAGGGGTCATGTCAGCTTGTGTGACTTTACAGATGTTGAAATCTCTCTCCTGCTTGCTGTTGCTTGACCTCCGAGCTTCGCCTTCCCCTCTCCCCCTGCGGCTGTCAATCACCTGGTGGGTTTCCTGCTGTAAAGACAGCCTGCAGAGAGACTGGGGGTGTGTGTGTGTGTGTGTGTGTGTGTGTGTGTGGTGTGTGTGTGTGTGTGTGTGTGTGTGTGTGTGTGTGTGTGTGTGTGTGTGTGTCTGTGTGTGTGTGTGTGTGTGTGTGTGTGTGTGTGTGTGTGTGTGTGTGTGTGTGTGTGTGTGTGTGTGAGGGGGGGGGTGTCAGCCAGGGTCACAAGTTCAGCGTAAACCGATGAGGGGTGTCGTGCTTTCAGTGTAGGAAGAACATGTTTGACTGGAGGTGCCAGTGGAAAACGTTCTGCACCATCACGTGTGTGTGTGTGTGTGTGTGTGTGTGTGTGTGTGTGTGTGTGTGTGTGTGTGTGTGTGTGTGTGTGTGTGTGTGTGTGTGTGTGTGTGTGTGTGTGTGTGTGTGTGTGTGTGTGTGTGTGTGTGTGTGTGTGTGTGTGTGTGTGTGTGTGTGTGTGTGTGTGTGTGTGTGTGTGTGTGTGGAAATCCTTGCGGCAGTGTAGGGCACAGGATCCGGTGCGGCAGCGAGACAGCGAATCCGATTCGTTCTGATCAAAGGCTGCTGTCAGTGACAAAGGAGCGTTTGTTTAGCCTCAGCATGACATGTATCTGAGAGCCATAAATTACAGGGGGAATTAGAGGAGGTTTGGTGGATTTCATGCTCGTGTGCCTGTCTGTCTCTTTGGGTACAGTGCACACACACATATATGCATTCACAGTCACGCAGACCACACACACAAGAGGGGGTCGGTAGGGATAATGGATGTGTATGTCTCTCTGGGAGCGATGTTGAGAGAGGGAGCTGGCATGTGTCAGGCACGGATGAGAGAGAAGAGGAGGTTTAACAGTGAGGACTGCGCTACAGGCTGCGAGCACTTACATTCTCCACGTATACTTTGTTGATGTTCATTGTTATGCAAGGTCACATTTTAAGAGAGCTAACTCCAAATTCAGATTAAAATGAATTTTACATTCATGGTTCACAATTTTGAACAAAGTCCTCCTTCATAAAAGATTAACAAGTTCACATTCACTTAAAGGTGGGGTAGGTAAGTTTGAGAAACCGGCTCGAGATACACTTTTTGTTATATTCCATGGAATGCTCTTAACATCCCGATAGCAATGAATATCTGAAGTGCTTTGACAACAAATCCAAAAAAAGAAAGAAAGCTGGAGTGCTGTAAAAAGCACGACCAATCATCTGAGCCGGCTAAAGTAACTGGATGGCCTACCTGCCTGTCAGCCTTCCATCGGGGCACAAACTTATCTCGTGCCCTCATTGGTCATGTGCGCGTTCGTGTGTGTTGGAGGAGGGGCTCTGTGAGGAAGTGGCAGATTTTTTCCGGCTGTGTATTTTCAAATTCTAGCGCACTCGAGCTGGTTTCTCCAAAATTACCTACCCCACCTTCAAGTTTTCGTTTTAAACTTGATACGTAGTTGCACATTTTGTTGTAGATGTTGCTAACAATCCTACATTTGGACTTTTAGAAACCCGATGGGCACAGCAATTTGCATAAAAATGTACATGTTTTCATTGAATGCACCTCTTTACAGATATAAAGCCACAGCCAACAGCTGGTCAACTTATCTTAGCATAAAGAACTGTTAATGGGGAAACACGTATATGCACACGTCATATCACTTCACTTTATAGCCTAGTGTAGAAAGCATCAACAAAGGCAGTAAAAAAACTATACAACACACACTACTAATTTATGATAAAGTTAGTCATTATGCAGCAACCTGGTTAAGGACACATTTGAATGGTTAAGGACGTTTCATTGCTTTTGTGCAACCAGTGGTTTCATGGGGGTATTGTGCCAGACCGTTTTGTTGGCTGGGTGCATTGACTTTCTGGCGTCTTGTCGTCACCGTGGTTGACTGGATACTTCAGGAAGGAACTGCGGCCATAAAATGGTCCCGCATATAACCCCTGTAAACAATACCTTCCAAATGTGTGTACTTAAGGAATACACAATGTTATGTGGTCATTTGTGAGCTCTGATGTGCTGGTACTCGAGTTAAGGGCGAGCGAGGAGGAAAAAGCTTATTCTGTGCAGTCTGCCTGTCGTAGTTGGAGCATCATTGGTTATTCTGACAAAACATTAAAAAGCAACATGACACCTATTATATTGTGTGCATGTATGTATGTTGATATATTTTATTAAGTACAGTCATAATTTATATATTTGTTTTCTAAAAGAGCGGATTTATGTGCCTTGAATTGCATCTTTTATTTAATAATACTATTGAAAATAAACGCACTTACACCGATACATTTCTGTGTAAAGGGTTACGCAGAAAAATTATATAAATGGAGGAAATATTTAGATTTATTTTAAGATCAGATCTCTCCACCTAACACGCTGCTCAAAGCAAAAGGTCTGCATGCGGTAAAAGCCTTTTCACACGTAGAAATCAATCAACATGCCTCAAATATACTTTTGTTTATCAATTATTCTTTATCTTAATAAACACAGATAATATTTGACCTGTAATTCCCATGTGTTAGGGGCATTGGGATCTTCCAGGACCAGGACACATGGGCCGCCACTTGTCTGAGTAAGTAAAAGATATAGGTTTACAGTGTGCATGCTGTCAAAGGGAAACGTTACAGTGCATTATGGGTAATGTGCTGCAGCAGCATTCTCTGTCTGGTCTTCATGACATTTGTTTGTCTGAAGCTCCAAGCAAAAGGCATCATCTGTGTTTACTCTGCACTGGCATGTTTGGCAAAAGCTTGTCAATAGCAATTATCCCACTTTAGCAGAACACGACAGCTGAATTAACAAAAAATACAAGTTGTTGAGCTGATGAGCCGTGAATGTGGATCTGATGCCTGGAGGTTCTTCAGAGCTCAATCCCCTGACAGCAACCCATGGAGATAAATTGTTCTTGGGTGGGAATTAATTCAAGCCCCTTTCTGGGCAGGGAAATTGATGGACTTGTGGACTTCTGAGCACATGTGATGCACATTCAAAGCCTTTTACTTTTCCAGAATTATCTTCTCAGAGCACTGCGTGGTACTGGGGAACACATTTCTGGAAGCCTTGAGGAAAGAAAGAAAAACTGCTGTAATGAATTTAAATGCTGGAGAGAAAAAAAGCCAGCGAGGTTTGACAAATGAGTTTGAACACTTTTGACTGTCAAGCTGTTAATTTATGACTGAGCAAACTTCCAAGTGTTTAGCTTGGATGCCTAACACAGAGGCCCACAGCTCTCTGAGGTGACTGTTTTATGAAATATGGAGGCAGGCGTGCCATTTATTTATGTCTTCCCCTGACTGGCGCTTTCACAGCCCTATTTGTTTTAATCCTCGTGAGTGTTGTAGGAGAAACCGATTCCTGTTCACATTAATAAAAATAATATTTTGCAGAGCGAGGTCTAATGGTCAAAATGTCACATCTATGACTCGCTCTTTTTCCTACCCGCAGCCATAACTCAACAAGCCACTCTTTTATTAGCTCCAGCCGCCAAGGACACATGTGCCTGAAGCTGGATGTTGCTGCACACATGTGGTGTTACAAATTAGAGTTTATGGAGCTTAGATGACAATGCCAATATATTTTGTGTCTCTTTGTATATGACAGAGCAGAAAAAAGCTTCTGAAACAGCACTTTAAAACATCTTGTTATGAGCACTTTCACAGAAGAAGTTTTTCATATTTCTCTGTTATGTGTCAGGCTACAGTCAGAAACTGGTTAACATATTCCTTGTCCACTGAAAAGAGTACTAGTTTAGGGCTGGTGCTAGTTCGGTTTGCAATGTTGAACTAACTGCGAACCAGTATGTTTACCATAGACAAGAGCTACCATTTACGTCACTGCATTTCTCAGTAAAGCCAGCGTAAATAACAACAACAACGGAAGACTGCTTCGGAGCTGTGTTCGAGCGTATTCTTACGAAGCCAGTTTGAATGAAATATCGACTTTTCCAGGTCCATACTGTCCTCCAGACTGACGTGCAGTGGCGGCCGGCCCATAGGGGGGCTAGGGGCGCCGCCCCACCTCTTCCCACATACAAAATTAAAAAAATAATATTTAAAAAATATATATATTTTACAGGGTTGCCAACTCTCACGCATCTGGCGTGTGACACACGCTTTCACTCTCAATCTCACGCTCTCACGCTGCCCAAACTATTCTCACGCCAAAAACAAGATGAACCGGCGATCGTTTTTGAGTTGGTTATTTACAATGTTGAGTTGACAGCTGCTCAAGCTGTCGATCCGCCCCCACCACTCTTAACAACGTTAACAGACAGCAGAGCAGTGGGAGCCGGTTGGTCAATCCCCGACCCGTATTGCGCATGCGCAGATCTGAGATCCAGTAGAAATGATAACAAGTAAAAGTCTGCTGTTTATTGTTCTACTAGGCCAAAATAGAGTCAAAGAGTAGATGAGAGTGAGAGTGTGTTAATTAATATATTTGGCAGTTAGGGTAAGTAAGTCTGTAGATTTGTTTGTGTGTGCGATAAACAATAATATTGTCGGGACCGTTGTATGACCATTTTAGACTACTGACATAATGATAATATATAATAATAATTGAAGTACATCCTTTCAAACTGCTAGTCACATCCTCATTTTATTTTTATCGAGTTCATTTTTATTTATCGTACGATAAGTCAATTAATTGCTTATCACGACAGGCCTATGCACACAATAAAAGAGTGGAAACAAACATGTGTTTGACTTTCATTAGTGAATGAAACTTTGTGCCCTTTATTGTGTATTTGTATATATTGTATATATATCCTATATATATGCTAGCCTAAGGTCCCGCTGACACAATAGCAGTCATTTAGTGCGCATAATGTGTAATTAAACCCATGATATCAAAATCTCACTCCAGCCAGGTACCCAAAGTTGGCAACCCTGATTTTATATTTTTATTTTTAATCAACAAGGTAAATATCATACAATTGGTATCAGTAAAATGTATAATCTACAATAAAATCTCGTTTAAAATTGTGTTACGATGTCTAAAGTTACTGATAAGTCACCTGTTTCCTGCCTGGCCTTGCCCATGGCATTAGTTTATCATTACGGGGCAGAGCCCCCGAGCCAAACAGCAGCAACCAGCACGTTGCAAAAGTCTCAATAGTAAACTGTGCAGCCGAAACATAATTTCAGCCAATCAGCGACGTCAAATATTTTGGCGCCCACGTTGCTTACGTGCGTTGACGTGAGTTGTTTTTTAGACTCGTGAGTGACCAAGGTGACGCAGTAGTTGGATGAGAATGGCTTCGTGTGCAGGTGGAGTCGCCGGACCTCGGTCCGCACCCAATTCCGTGCAAGAGCTACTCTCCAATCCTTTCGAAAGGAGAAGTTTGGGAGATAAACTGTTGCTTAAAGACCTTGGACCGGACCAACCCGATTTGTATATATCGCAGCAAGCTCGTGAAAATGACAAAACGTATCAACGAGGCTTCTCACGTAGCTGGTACACCAGAAAGGCATAGCTAGCTGGATGCAAACAGGTAAATGCTATCTTTTGTTTCACATGCTTGCTCTTCAAACAGCCGGGGACAGATACGATCTGTTCAGAAACTAGACAAAAGTTAAACAAGTACAAACCACAGACTGCCTGTGTCATGGAGAATACACTCGCTGGTTTATTTATGTCTGTAGGCCGTTGTTGTGAGTGTGGACGGTCGGAGCATATATAGCGTTAGCTTAGCCAAGCTCCATTCAGAAAACACGCATTTTAAAAGGTTTTTCGCCTGCCGTCTGTCTGCAGACTTGTCAAAGCGTTAATTCATGAGTTTTACTAACCGGTATCAGTATGTTGTTACTTCGGCATCATTTTGAAACGTGCATTAGAATTAAATCACGGTCAAATATGTTCATCTTGTTGTAGTTGTAGCCCCCTTGCCAGCGATTCTCTCTCTAGTTTAGCATACTCAGCCCGACTCAGCCTGGTTGTTCCTGGCCCTAGAACCACGATTTTATGGGGCCAGAAAAACTGTGAATTAGGACCCGCTAGCCGGTACTAGGCCAAGTGGAAACGCAACCAAAAACAGGCCCCACGCGGCTCGGCACGCTTAAAGCGAGCTCCGCGCTGCACTGGAAACGCTCTGTTACATCACCAGAAGTCCTAATTTAAGGGGTAAATTCTCCCAAACAAAAATGTTTACTCACTATATCAGCAGCCCCACCAAAAATATGTTTCCACCAGCCGCCACTGCTGACGTGGATAAAAGGGGTAATAATGGTAAACAGGTCAACTGTCGGGAAGGTAAAAAAAGAGCCTATTAGTCATCTCAAAAGTTATCTAACACACACATATTTAGACTCATGCAGTAAGAACACATTAATGTCTGCTCTTTTCTGATAAGAGAATAGTTTACAATTGGTTGAGAGCACTCATACTTAGATGAGAATAAAACCGTTTTGGAATGTTCTGTTAGATGTAAGGCTACAGGCAGCAGCTGGTTAGCTTAGCATAGAGGTGGGAAACAGGTCACCTGACAAACATGTAAAAGAAAGAGCCTATGAGCATCTCAACAGCTACAGATATTGGACCTCATGCAGAAAACGATTAAATTCAGATGCATTGTTCTTATTTCTTCTCATTTGCTTTTATCTTGTAAGTACACATTGTTTTGGGATTAACAAATTATTTCTTATTTGTGCTCTTTTCTTCAATGCAAGAGTATTTTACGAGTGGTTGAAAAAACATCAAGTCGCTCTTTTATCAGCTCGAACCGCCGCACATCTGCCCGATTGTTGTTCCTGCACACATGTGGTGCTACACATTAGGGTGTATGGAGCTTAGAGGACAATGCCAATATATTATTTTCCCATACACTTTTGAAATATGACAGGTTTCAGAAAAACCCTCTGAAACGGCACTTAAAGCATCGTGTGTTGTCAAACTCCAAACTAATTGATTCTGTTCAGTGGGTGCGCAGCTCCTTAAGGCACGGTGACACAGAGTTCACTGCAGGTTTTCCAGACTGTCACCCCTGAAATCTGTTAAGCACAACCCTTTATCGTATAATCGGTGGAAAGCATTGACTGATATGTGTTTTAATTTTAATAAAAAGCCACTCGCAGAACAATGTATCAATCCCAAATGTCACTTTTGTTCCTTTTGACTCTGCAAAATGCTTTTTATTCTTCAGCTGTGAAAACCTTAGAAGCCCTTTATCTTCCTGCTGGACTTTGAGCCTCCCCCTCCCTCCCCTTCTCCCTCTTTCTCTCTGGGATCACTCCCCTCTGAGGCGTTTGACTGAAAACATGCGCTCTTTAATCACTGGGGTGACAGTCCCTGCCCTGTGTTTGCGCCTCTGCCCCGCTGCAACAATAAAGGCAGGGTCACGCTCAGTGTCAGCTCCAGGCATGACGTTTGAAGGAGGGAGTGAGGCGAAAGAAAGGAAGAAACAGGGAGGGCGATGGGGGGGGGGGGGGGAGAGAATGAAAGCAGGAACTGAAGGGGGTGAGGAAAAGTATTGCAAATATGTCTGCCACAGGAAGAGTCTTCTCTCAACGTAAAACATTGAGTCAAAGTCAACAGGATTCTGGGTGATGAAGAAAAGGAGTTGACAGAATTGTGTGGCGAGTTTGACTGTCTGGAATATTTAGAATGTGTTTCAGTGTGTGTGTGTGTGTGTGTGTGTGTGTGTGTGTGTGTGTGTGTGTGTGTGTGTGTGTGTGTGTGTGTGTGTGTGTGTGTGTGTGTGTGTGTGTGTGTGTGTGTGTGTGTGTGTGTGTGTGTGTGTGTGTGTGTGTGTGTGTGTGTGTGTGTGTGTGTGTGTGTGTGTGTGTGTGTGTGTGTGTGTGTGTGTGTGTGTGTTGAGATCTAGGGTAGCAAGGGAATCACAGGATCCCATGACCCTGTGACCCGGGGGACCTCGTGCTTCTGTTTGTCTGGCTGATTGACAAATGAAGGGGCAGGCAGCGGGGGGCTGGGCCTGTGTGTGTGTGTGTGTGTGTGTGTGTGTGTGTGTGTGTGTGTGTGTGTGTGTGTGTGTGTGTGTGTGTGTGTGTGTGTGTGTGTGTGTGTGTGTGTGTGTGTGTGTGTGTGTGTGTGTGGTGTGTGTGTGTGTGTGTGTGTGTGTGTGTGTGTGTGTGTGTGTGTGTGTGTGTTAATGTTTGCGTAACTTTTGCTCAGTTCCCTTTGTATGCATCTCTCACATCGACAGTAGTATTAAAGGAGTTGGAGTACTCAGATATTTTACTAAAGTAACGGTAGTGATACCACGATGTAGAAATCATCTGTTAGTAGGAGTAACAGTCATGCATTCAACTCTTTACTAAAAAGTACAAAAGTATTAGCATCAATATACTATATTTATACAAAATATATTATAAATAGAATTACATTTAGTGACGCATCAATGGGTACATCACTTTAATGTTGCAGCTGTTTGTCCTTAAGTTTAAAGTAGCAGGAAATGCAAATCCTCAAGCAAAGCACAAAAACCTTACTTCTAGTACTGAACTTTTACTGGAGTCAATTACTGTCCACCACTAGCTAGTAGGTGTGAGTTCTTCAGTCAGCAAACTAGGATTTGTACATACATTGTGTGTGTGTGTGTGTGTGTGTGTGTGTCTCTGAATTCCTGTGGAGTTCACGGTGAGGCCAGGCCCCATGGCGCAGCGCACATTAATTACAGAGCAGTGACACCGGGACGGCCGGGCTGTAATTGATGCCTCCTGTGTGGCAGGAGAGCGCTCAGTCACGCAGCGAGAGGACAGGGTCAGCCTGCAGACAGACCCAGGTGGGTGGTGCTGGGTGGGAGGGAGGGGATGAGGGATGGTGGTGGAAACTCTCATTGCGACCCCCGTAATAATATTTAGTTGCTTTAGCATGTTGCTGTGCTGCCACGCAATAGTGCGAGCTTTAGTTTATCACGCAGTGGTAACCCTCGTTATGTTGTCACCAAAAGCTGTGAAAACAGAAAGTAAATCAGAAAAAGGATTACCATTC
>NC_047511.1:41108694-41170550 GCF_902827115.2 Pseudochaenichthys georgianus | reverse complement strand
GTAGACAGATGTAGGTCCCCACAAGTATAGTAATGCCAGGCCCACACACACACACACACACACACACACACACACACACACACACACACACACACACACACACACACACACACACACACACACCTTAGAAAGTGAAATGTGAGAAATCAGAAACAGGTGTGTGAAGGATGGGGGTACAATTGAGCAGACAGAAGGGGGGGGTATGTTTTAAGCTGACCTAAGCAAAAGGCCAGCAGGTCAGTGAGGGGTCGGGGGGAATGAGAGGGGAGAGTTGAGGTGAGAAGGTGAATCTAGAGTTAAAAGGGGGGGGGTAGTGTTAGTTTAAACAGGTCACCTCTCAGCCAGTCGCCAGGGGAAGTGACCCCAAACCTAGCCCTCTGATTGGTTCCCTTTACAAGCATACTTTCCCTTTGGCTAACCGGTGTGTTTCATGTCGATGCATTGCTCTGAAGCCAAATGAGTGACAGTGCTGTTTTCTTGCAGGATGTCTTTATCTTGCCAATTACTGTATCCGGGCCTTTTGTTGCCTCGCTGCCACCCTTGGGAGAGATCACACGGGCTGTCAGTCAGAGGCGGCTTCCCACCGAGACTCGAGTGATTGACAAGCACGCCGATTGACAGATTGTGTGTGTAGTGTAAATGACCGATGCTGCTGTTTCAGCATGGGGCTAATGAACCAAAGATATTTCTATTGTCTCTGTTTTATGTGATATGACTGATGAAAAATAACTTAGGTGGGACCAAAGTCGTGGCTTGCAACTTCCGCATTTTAAAAAAAAGGACGCAATGAAAGGAGTGAGTCATGCATGTCAGGCACAAAGTGGCTGTTGAGCGACTGAATGTCTAAACTTTTGGCGATGTGTCAGACTTTTCTAGCCACTGAGACATCGTGGCTCCAACTGTGAATTCACATTAACTGCACTTTAATAGTCGAATAGCCCATCGGTGCTGCCCAGAGCATGTGAGCAAAGCGTATTTTAGATGGCCTTATCATAAGCAATAAGCAATCTGTATGTCAAATATGTCTTATATGTCTTAAATGATATGATGAATTGTAAATGGGGGACCCTGATGTAAACAAGACGAAAGTCCTTCTCTGGTCTTCATCCCCTTAACAATTGTATTTGTTGAGCTGTACTGTACTGTACCCAATATACAAGCTGTTAATAAACTTTTCAATCAATCAATCAATCAATCAATCAATCAATCAATCAATCAATCAATCAATCAATCCCTCGTCCAGCTTTAGGCCTTTACTCACCTTTCATAACATGAACATTAACATTGGAAACAATCATAAGTTTGCAGAATACAAAAACACGTTTGTATCTTTATCAGACGTTAGAAATGCATACGTAAACCTCAATAGAAAGCTACAAATGCTAAAAAAAAAACATGACATTCGATAAAGACAGTGCAGCTTCCTGTATTTGGACCAAGCAATGAGTGAGGTGAACTCTGAGTTGGACATGGAGCAATGTCGAGCTCTGTGTAGAAATATTTAAGCGCTTGTGTGTCCTGACGTTTCCTCGTTCACCGGTTGACCGAATCATTTCAATGACAAAGCCGAGCACCTTCACAGGACCTTTGACTCGTCTGCCAATGAATGATCACGCTGCACCAGGAGGGTCCCGACCTTATGCAAAAGACACACCTTTTGACATTTAAATCAATAATCTCGGGCTGCCATTCGTCCCCCGGACTCTGGTGAACTTTTAACACCAACAACGGTGCTTTGAAGAATGCTAATATGATCCACCCTTCTTGAAAACGTTTACAGGAAAAATCAGCGGCGACAGCAAAGTATCTAAACACTCGCAGATGACTTATCCTCCACAGGATACACCGGCTCGGGTTGAAAGGAGACGGAGAGCAAACCAGTCCGGGATCAAAGATAAACAGGAATAAATCCTGTGGAAAGGGGCGGGAGAGGAGTGGGCAGTGGGCCTGGAAGGATGTGGAAATGGGAGGAGGTGGCAAGAGAGGGGAGATGATTTATGGGCCTTTTGGTATTTAAATCACCCAAGTGCGACACCCCTTCTCGTGAAGTCATGTGCCACGTTCCCACCTTTCAGCACATCTAACCCACAGCGGGTGGCGATGATCCTCCGGTGACAGGGCCGTGTTTCAGGGAAGCTTTTGCCTTCTTGGCCTCCATCACGGAGAGTCTCAGTCCAAAACCTGGACAACTTATTATCTGCTAGCAACCGTTTTTTAGTATCGGCAGAGCAAGGAATGAGTTTGAGATACTTTACTAACACTTCTTTCCACGTTCTACTTCTACTCCAGTGCATCTCAGAGGGACATATTGTACATTTCACTCCACTGAATTTAGTTGACAATTGTAGCAAGATGTATATAGTGTGTTTTATTCATATTAATCTATTCAGAAACACACAAAGTATCTAAACCTTACTCTACATTGACAAACTACAACATAAAAAACCTCTTATATGTATTTGTTATTGATAAAAAACATATGATATATAATAATACAGCACTTACGAGAGTACTTTTTAATACTTTAAGTACATTTGGCTGCTTTTACTTTGGCTACCTTATGAAGTTAGGACTTTTACTTGTAACCGAGTATTTTAAACTGAAGTATTACTACTTTGTCTTGCGTAAAAGATCAGAGTACTGTTTCCACAACAGTGTGTGTGTGTGTGTGTGTGTGTGTGTGTGTGTGTGTGTGTGTGTGTGTGTGTGTGTGTGTGTGTGTGTGTGTGTGTGTGTGTGTGTGTGTGTGTGTGTGTGTGTGTGTGTGTGTGTGTGTGTGTGTGTGTGTGTGTGTGTGTGTGTCTACAGGGTGTCAAAATGATGTAATGATGGTCGTCAAGCCATGAAAGGAGGCCTATGTTTCATTTTCAGAGCAGTTAGAAAGAACAGGAGGAAGGAAATAGTCTGCAGGGGAGGGAGGAGGTGAATGAGCAATATGTGAGTGTTGAGAGAGCGGGGGGGGGGGGTGGGGGGGAAGAAGGAACGCCAAGCCTTCAGGTTTGATGTGGGCGTTTTTCTGACAGCTATAATTCTCCAGCCTACAGAATTTCATCAACACAAGTTGTGTTAAAGCTGTGCCGCGGGGCTGCGGCCCTTTCAAGTCCCGAGCTCTGACAGGTAGATTTATTAGTCCTGAAATTTGTACAGATCACACGTCACTCGTGGCAGACTGTCAAAGTCTCGGCGCTGCAATGTTCCTGCAGGGGCCTTTTTGCTTTTGCTAGGCATTTCTGTAGGGACAGAAGATTTTTCACCACCGCTCCAACTCAAAATACTGCAGCAGCGTGAGCCAGAAAACGGAGGAGCGGAATTCATATCCCACTTAAGTCTCCTGATCCAAACATTTATGACATTAGGCGGAAATAAAGACTGACATGAATCACGAAAAAGTGCATTCGTCTGAGATAAGCTGCAAAAAAAGGGAGTTTAAAAGTAGTGTCTGGACTTTTTCGAAGAGCATTAATTCACAAACTGCGGGTCTCGTTACACTTTCTGGGCACGAGCTCAATAAATCAGTAACAACTGAATGTTTGGAGCTAAAGAGAGAAAAGTGAGCCAGTTGGTCAGGAGGGAAGGGAGGGAAGGAGAATATATTAGGTGGAGGTGATGAGTGACACAGAGGGGAGAGGGGGAGGAGGTAAACACAGGGCATGTGCAGGTTAACTTCACACTGCCAGATTTATGACCTGGTGCAACGTGTTGGCTCTCAACAGGATGGCTTCAACTTCTGAGGAAGGTGTGTGTAAAAAAACCCGAAAGCCTGGAGTGTGGAGGAGCAGGTAGGAGGGGGGGAGTAAAAAGAGGAGAGGCTAGCCGGCTCTATTCGCTGCCTGTTAAGAACCTCCTTCAGCTCCACATCTGGTTCTGATATTTCAAAGTTAATTAGTCATATTGGGGTTGTCTGAAGATAAATTAATCATCCAGAAAAGAACACAAACATTTTGAAAAATGAAAGGAAGTGAGGTGACACATTGCCTGACGTTTAAATAAATCATTTCAACATGATTAAAAACGTATGGCCTGTTGATGGGATCGAGCAGCTCGATGGGGGGGGGGGGGGGGGGTCGGGGGGCTTTCTTACAGGGAATGCCTTGTCTCAGCATTTTAATTACTGCGCCTGCTGCATGTGTGGCTCTCGCTCCTCTTCTTCATGGAGCAATAAGAAAGTCATTTTCGGAGAAAGGACATCTGTGACACCTCTTACAGCCGCTGCATGTGTTTTTCTTCATGACGTGCTGCACTGCATGATGTGGATCATGTAGCTGCTTTCATCCTGTTGAAGGAAAAAAGCCTTTTATCACATCAATGTATTCTCTTTTGCCATTCAGATTGTTTTAAGGGTGCAAGTTGATGATATGTTTCTAGGTCTATCTTCAAACTCTCATATCAATTGATTATTATTCCGCCATTCCACAATGGACCGGGTTTTTAGATTCAGTACAATGTCAGATATCAACATTGTTCCTATTGTGTAAAAAAGTTGAACTGAAGGTCAGAAGAAGCAAAAAGTTATTTTAGTAGTCAGATTAAATGTTTATATGTCAAAGTTAAAGTTTATTTAGTACAAACATAGGGTTTTAATTGCAATGTGATAGTCTGTTATTATTTAGCTAGAACTAAGCTAGCTTTCTTGCCAGTTTTGTCTTTTGGTTTTTCTCTACATAATCATTAAAGCTAGCCAGTTGCTACCCAGATAGCAGGGCATTTGTTTGGCTCCTTTCAGCTCCCAATGGATGAATAAGGAAGTTCTAAAATACTAAACACATTGCCAGTGATATGCATTTTTTGGAAATAGGGCTTTTCACTACATTTTATGACCTATAGTTTTTATTTAGTTAGTGACAACTTATGGGAGGTAACCCTGTACATATGGACAGTTTGGCCAGAAAACAGCGCTCCTTTATCATTCAACACATGTGTATTGTTAGTTTATTATTAATATAAACATAGCCTATCCCTTAAGATTCCAGATTTCTGATTAACCAGCATTGTATTAATTCTGCTGATGAAATGATTGAAATGGCGTTTCACAGAGACTCTCTCACTCGGTACAATGGATTAAGTACCTTGCAGAAAGACCTGCGTTAAAAAAGAAAATGACTGGCAACCAAAATGGTGTCTGTCAAGAAGAAAAAAGGCGAGATGAAAGAACATGTCAAGGGAAAGATGATATCTCTTCTGAGCCTGAGGCAGATGCACACACACACACACACACACACACACACACACACACACACACACACACACACACACACACACACACACACACACACCCTCTGACAGAGTTTTAATAAAACCTGTCCGACGCCCTCTCCTTGGGTAAAGTGTGAGTGATGGCCTGGAAAGACTCCAGGCTGAGCTGCAAACAGCCAGACACACACACACACACACACACACACACACACACACACACACACACACACACAAAGGTGAACACGCAGACAGACAGGCAGACAAAGAAGATACGATGATCTGCCCTGACTGACACTCATGCCTCATGCTTGGCTTCACCCTTTTACTCAGCTGCCTTCACTCTGAACTCACGTGTTTGTGTATGAATACTTAGCTATACAACACCTGCATGATTTCATGTTGTTTATTAAAATGTATGGATACACATTGGATTTATGGCTGTGTGTGTGTATATGTGTGTGTGTGTGAAAACTACACCTTTATGGAGATATCTCTTTTATGCGCATGAATCACTTTGGACAGACTCTTTATCAATATTTGTGGAGTCAAGAGGGGGAGTGTGTGTTTGATGGAGAGGGCCTCCAGCTTCTAATTACCTGCAGGACGTGTGTGTGTGTGTGTGTGTGTGTGTGTGTGTGTGTGTGTGTGTGTGTGTGTGTGTGTGTGTGTGTGTGTGTGTGTGTGTGTGTGTGTGTGTGTGTGTGTGTGTGTGTGTGTGTGTGTGTGTGTGTGTGTGTGTGTGTGTGTGTGTGTGTGTGTGTGTGTGTGTGTGTGTGTGTGTGTGTGTGTGTGTGTGTGTGTGTGTGTGTGTGTGTGTGTGCACGAGAGAGGCCAGACCTCCATGGAAGACGCATGTCTGTTTGATCTAATCCTGCCTGGTGAGCCAACAGACTGATATGCACATCGGACTGACACCCAAATAGCTCAGCGTTTTCTATCCCCCTCAGTGTGTGTGTGTGTGTGTGTGTGTGTGTGTGTGTGTGTGTGTGTGTGTGTGTGTGTGTGTGTGTGTGTGTGTGTGTGTGTGTGTGTGTGTGTGTGTGTGTGTGTGTGTGTGTGTGTGTGTGTGTGTGTGTGTGTGTGTGTGTGTGTGTGTGTGTGTGAGACAGCTGAGACAGCTCAGTTATGATTTCTGCTGTTAAGACTATGTGTGTATTGTGAGCATGTATGTGGTCTGACATTGGGCTTTCACCCCAACGCGGTTCCAGGGCCGGTTCAGAGCTGGAGCCTGAAAAGCAGTTTTTTCCTGTTCACACCGCAGCGGAGCCGCCTCTAAGCTCCGGAATCCGGTTCGTTTCAAGCACCAAAAAATTGTCTGTCTCGAAGCAAGAACTGCATACGTCACGCTTGCGTCAGAGGGGGGCAAGATTAACCTGAGCTAACAGTTAAAGGCGAGTACGGCAAATAAAAGTTGTAAAAAGCAGCTGAGCAAAGTGACTAGAACGCAACCACACTTTATAAAGTCAGGCAACACTAACCAGGATTCATGTGATTCTGTTTATTTACCTTACTTTGACCATCCGTTCGCTGTTATCGATCATTGTGGAGAGAGGCAGACGTTTTGTTTTGTATTATAGCAGCTATGGGATGGAATCAATACATGGGCTGCACAGGTTGTCATGTCCGACTATCTTAAGTAGAATCATAATGAAAAATACACCGGTAAAATGTGCCTGTAGAAAACGGCTTATGCCACAATAGGATAGCAACAACAAGTAGTCAGTTTAGCTTCGGTTGCTATGCTAACATCACCCATTTTATACCAGAAAAACTTTCATAACAGCGTTGTGATGCCAAACAGCGTCAATTCAGACTGACACACATTCACTTAAGGGGAACTTAAATGCATCAGCTGCTTGTGTGAGTCGGACAGTGAATACTTTAGAGCGGACGCTGCCGTGTGAGCTAACCCGGAGCTGACGGGAGAATAAACTCCCATAGAAGAGCAGCACAGCAGCGGTCGGTAAATGCCGCTGTAACACATTAATAAAAAATGAACCACGGCACTCTGGAGAAAAGTATAAGGTTGGAGAAGTTATTTAATCTGGCTTTGTATGATTAAAAGCAACACGATCATCGACCCGACGCAGTCCCCCATTGTTGTTGTTGTAGTGAGCGCCGTAACGCCGTTGGGGAGAAAACCAGCGACGTAAACGGTGACGTCATGACGCAGCAGCGGCAGCACCAGTCGGGCTCTGGGCGGTGTGAACCAAACGGGGGCTGAAAAGAAAAACCGGTTCCGAACCAGAAAAGCTCTAGCACGGAGCTATAGGGAATCGTGTTGGTGTGAAAGCCCTAACAGAGAGGGGTCTGACAGTAGTCACAGAGATTCAGCATCAACAGCTCTCTGCCTGACACCCTGCCGTTCTCTAAAACACACACAGTGACCTGGACACACACGTGAACTACCTCTTAACTCTTAACACCAAGCTGACACCAAAGAACTGACACAGACGGACCCGACTGTTGTGTCGCCTCGCGTCTCCAGCGTCTTGGCCATGTTTCGCACTGGAACACAGTCGACTTCAGCCGACGGCCAAGGGGAAGCCAGGCTTCCCCTGTTTTTTTGGATTGTAGTTATAATTTTAATAAATAAATAAAAACACTTCGTTTAGTTTCATACATTTTTTGCTGTGTGTTGCTGCCGACCTGTCTTTCCCCCATTCTCATTGAGTATTTTACAAAGAGTGAAACAGCGCCCCTCTAGATGTTATGGTGAAACAGTAGATTGCACTCTCTGCTGCGAGAGGAGGCTAGCCGAAATTGGCTTCCCTTGGTGAAAAAAAATGGAGAGATTGACCATTCAGACAAGGCTCACGTCATGCCCCTGCCAACCTGTGATTAGTCAGGGCCATGCAAAGGGAAGCCAGAGGCGGCTGGCTTCCCTTGCCTCCAATCAAATCGCATCAATTTAGAGTGGCAGTGACACGTCCTAAAACCCGGAAGTAAGCTGCGCTCGGTTTGCCTCGACAAAAAAGCAATGGGATTTCTACATAGGATTCTGGAAAATAACTCGAAATAAGGTCAGTGGAAAATGAACTTGTTAGATAAATGCACGTTTTGTTCAGCCGGATAATATCCACATGTCTACCCTACTTTTATTATTTTCGAATCATAAATCTAATCGATAGAAGATAGATAGCGCCATTGCACCACTCAAGTGCAATTATGGAGGGTGGAGATTTGGAGTATTTAATCAAAAATAATTGTACTAAACTTCCGCTACAGCAGCAACTAAAAATAAAATCTGATGACAGGCCGATGCCCAAACAGGAAAAAATGAGCGAATCGGACGTAAAACGTTAAAGGTCTCCTGATTTAGTTTGTGAATGAATGCTTATAGAGGCCCTGACACACCAAGCAGTCACCAGAGAACTCGCCGACTGTTGCGTCGGTGTGTTCTCCTGCGTCTTGGCCATGTGTCGCACTGGAACACACCGCAAAGACTTCAGCCGAGCACGTACGAACTGTGCATGCGTGAGTGGCAATAACTCTCCTTACCAGCAGGCGGCGGTAGTGTGTATTCGTCATTCAAAAGAGGCAACAACCGGAAGACAGAGAAGAAGAAGAACAGACTACGTGATATAAAGAAACAACAAATAGCGTGTGCGTTCAATTTTCACTCTCGTCCATCGAAAACATGTTTTGTGCGGTACTGGAGCTATCAGCCATTGGAGTGTTGCTTGTGGAAGACATTCTCAAGCAACCGTTTCGCTTCTCATGCACTGATTCGCTAGCTGAACAGCCAATCAGAGTGATTTCTTTGTCCGACTGCCTGTGGCCGACGCACGGCCGATTCAACATGTTGAATCGGCCGTGCGTCGGCCATGAAAGGCCAAATAAGGCGTGTCACGGCCGACGGTGCGGGACACACCAAATTGGGTTTGGGCGACGGGGTACGCTTCATCATCCGACTAACGAAAACGGCCGATTTCGGCCTGGTGTGTCAGGGCCTTTAGAGTTTGGGCTGGAGAGTGCGTGCGGACCTGTCGGTTAGATAACAGGCGTGTGTAAGTCCTGCATCTGTATGATACAAATGTGTGTAAAATGATACCGGGTGCTGTAATCACTCATCTGGTTACGTTATCACATTGACCACCACACCCCCGACCCAAAAGAAAGGACGTATTATTGGCTTCCCCTAATTTTCTCCCCACGCCACGCTACTGCGGCCAAGTTGCACGTACGAACTGCGCATGCGTGAGTGGCAAAAGCTCTCCTTACCAGCAGGCGGCGGTAGTGTGTATTCGTCATTCAAAAGAGGCAACAACCGGAAGACAGACTGCGTGATAACCGAGAGAAGAAGAACAGACTGCGTGATATACAAACAACAAATAGCGTGTGTGTTCCATTTTCACTCTACAACGAGAAGCTCATGGAGCTTTCCCGAACCTGTGTCGAGAACTGGAGTTAAATTCAATCTCAGATTTGCCTCCTTAATAGTTTGTTTGGGTCCCTCACTTCCGTTTAGCTTCTCATGCACTGATTCGCTAGCTGAACAGCCAATCAGAGTGATTTATTTGACCGACAGCCTTTGGCCGATTGCCAAAAAGGTGTCGACACGACGGTGAGGGACACACCAATCTGAGTAGGGCGAGAGGACACTCATCGTCGGCCTGACATCCATTGACGGCCAAAATCGGCGTGGTGTGTCCGGGGCTTTAGAGCAATGCGTATTTTTCTCTATCAACGATTTTAAAAAACGTTTTACAAAAACACTGTCGAAACACTTAATCAACTTGGAAAGTCTGATTACAAATTGGTATACAACTTGACGTCATATTACACTGAAAGCATAATTTGTCTCTGTGGTGATAAAATCCAAGCCAGGTTTAATTTAGCTTCATTATATTTGAAAGAAAGGCTGACAGGAGGGCACATGTGTCAACAAAGTAGTCGCTGCTGTAGTTGCTAATGCTAGCTTTACTTACTTTGTTTTGACTTTTCCTCCCAGAAGCTTTTCTGTCACGTAAGACATCTTGGTTCACCATTTCGTTCAGTTTGGGGAAAGTTGTGAATAGCATTGGTATGTGATAGGTGATTGGATTGTTTAGCCGCAATGCACGTTGGGATATGGTGTTTATGCGAACATGAAATCAGAAAAACATTTTAAAAAAATAAAATAATAATACTTTATTCCGAGTGTTCTTGCTTTTCTCTTTGGAAGTCATCACATAACGGCATTGTAATACACGGTTCGGCTGCATTAAATATGACACATCTGCCGTAGTTATTTATTTATAGAGCCCTGATTAGAAGACCTTTGGACAAACTGGAAGAACTGCCACAGAAACTGAATACTTGACGTGGATCATAAATAAATCAGCAATTAAACAACATCTTCAATTTCTCTTCACAGAATACGTCTCCTTGCAGTATCAAATTTAATTTGGCTGACTTTTATATTTGATCCAATTGGTAGATAGGCTGTATTCACACCATAACGGTGCACAGCTGATAGAAAAGGACTTGTCAGATATCAGATATTAATGTGTAGAAGTAAAACATGTGAAATAATATTGCAATATCCTGTACAATTATGTGAAAACATGAATACAACTACACATCTTCAGCAGGGAGGAGCGGATGGGGGTCAATCTGTCCAGTTATGTGATTCAGGTGAGGGTTCAGGGGGCTGCAGTTTTGATAGATACTTTACGGTGGCCGGCAGGTGCAAACGCGGAACAACGGCCCAAAACGCATATATTAGCAGGAACCAGCTGCAAATCCTGAAATGAAAAACAAACAAATCCTGAAAATAAATACAACAGAAAAACGCTGCATTTACAGAAATGATGCAAAGTAAATACAACACACAAACCCCGAAAACAAACGCAACAAAAAAAACGCTGCACGATATGCAAAGTCCAAAGCACGTACAAATCCCAAAACACATACAAAAAAAAAACATTCCGGAAGTGCTCCAGGCCTCTAGGGGGCGCGCTACGTGGAACAGATTGATGTCCTGCAATGTTAACTATGTTGAAGCACTTATTTTAACTGATATTATACACATTAATTATCAGAGGTCACATGACTTGGACTCGAGTCAGACTCGAGTCAGACTCGAGTCAGACTCGAGTCACCAATTTGATGACTTTGGACTCGACTTGACAAAATCACAAAACACTTGCGACTCGACTTGGACTTGAACACCAATGACTTGGGACTTGACTTGGACTTGAGCCTTCTGACTTGAGGTGACTTGATAATTTAATTCAGAGGTCTCCAACACGCCGATCGCGAGATGCCGTTAGAAGAGCAGACTCCCATCGGGGAGAGCAGAAACTTCAGCCGCTTCTACTCTTGCTGAGAATCCTTGCAGGCAGGAGCGGGACTTTATTTAGCTGGGCCACCATGCGGCCAATCATATGCGAGGACACACTAGGATAATACCATTATGTGAAAGAAGGCTGGGGGGCAGACACTCCAAAGACAGCAGGTGTAATGGTACAGGCCAGCTACACAGAGCGGCGGGGAGACGGGGAGCCGGATTTAAATGCAAGCGCGTCGGAAAAAGTCAAGAAATGAGCGAAAACCGAAAAAAGAGGCAGCATCTGGCTGCATTTCAATGATATTGGAGAAAGCAACGCTGAGTGCAGGATTTGTAAAATGAAAATAACCTTCAGAGCAGGGATTTCTTTTGGTAACCACTCAGGATAATTGTCAGAGGTGGGAGAAGTTCAGATCTTGTACTTGAGTAAAAGTACCACAGTGTAGGAATACTCGGTTACAATAAAAAGTCCTGCATTCAAAATGTTACAAGTAAAAGTACAAAAGTATTATCATCAAAATATACTTAAAGTACCACCTGCAGAGGGATCTAGATTCAGGTGTTCTTTTCCCCATAGAGACCGCCTCGCTGCACATTATCCCTTGCATAAAGATATATTGTGGGTCCCTTATAACATGTTGTACGCAGTGGAAATAAATATTCTGGTTACCTCAACATCAGGGATCTTATACATTAAACTCCTTCTGAATCAAACCGTCACGGTAGCCTTACTTTACTGATCCCTCTTAAAAAAACACGTTACTTTACCAGCAGAGAGAAAATTGATTATTAAATTATGAATGTGACTAATAAAGAGCAGTTTGATTATTAAGCATTATTCTGTTGATCAATGTCATTACATTTGGTGAAAACACATAATGACTTGTTTAAGACTCGTTTTGTCAAAGTGTAGGACTTGGACTTGACTTGAACTTGCCCATCCTGACTTGAGACTTGACTTGGACTTGAACGCAAAGACTTGAGACTTGACTCGGACTTGCAAAACAATGACTTGGTCCCACCTCTGTTAATTATACTCTTATGTAGATAGTAGGGCTGTCAAACGATTAAAAAATGTAATCAGATTAATCACAGTTTAAAAATTAATTAATCATGATTAATCACCATTCGAACTATGTCCAAAATATGCCATTTCTTTATGTATATTGTTGTGGGAATGGAAAGATAAATGAAAGAAGGCGGATATATCCATTTAACATACAGTATCTATGTTTATTATAACATTGTTCTGTGTGTCAAAATGAAAGACAGCCCACACACCTATCAATCATCAAACCGTGGGGTCTTAATTCATTACGTGTTGATATCAACGGGGGAGTACTTCAGGAAAGTCAACAGAGGGGGCGGCTAGTGGAGTACTTCGTGACCACAGAGTGTGAACGTTGTGATCAGCTGTTTTAGCGCAGTTCTCCAGTGAAGGGGGGAGTCTCCCTCCGCAGCCGGTTGGCGTAGTTTTGGCACAATTCCGTTGTACAGACCGACATTAACAGCAGCCCTGTCTGTGCACACGGAGACCGACTCTGTCGTCCGGTGATCTAACCGCCTTCTGGAAAAGCCTCACAAGTACGTCGGTACGCAAATGCCCTTTGTGACACAAGTGACGGTACGCATTTCAGATTACATAACCTGCGTACCAGTTATGTGCACCCCTGGTACTACAGCAAAAGTATTCTCCGTCGGGACTTCCTGCAACAACACCACGCCGTTATCAAATATGTTCTATTGATAAGACGATCACTACGTGACAAAAGTTTTCAAAACCGTGGCTACTGAAATCAATCTTACTAACTGCTGTCTGTGCAATTTACTCCGCGCGAGTTGGCGGACTTTATTTTGCTTACTTTAACATCATTTTTCATGGTGGGGCTAAGCCATTTCTTGGTATGGGTGTAGCCTACCCCAGACATACCCTGGCGCTGCCACTGGTGGCACGTATGGGGCGGGCCATTCTGCACATGCGTTAAATGCGTTAAATATTTGAACGCAATTAATTCAAAAAATTAATTACCGCCGTTAACGCGATAATTTTGACAGCACTAGTAGATAGTAGGGGTGTAACGGTACACGTACCCGTACCGAAATTATTCGGTACGGGCCCTTCGGTTCGGTACAGGTGTGTACCGAAGTGTACCGAACGAATATAACGTTAAACGTAAAAAATTGAGAACGTGAACAACTTCTTGGAAGTAATCTCAGGTGCTGCGTCGCAGCATTCAGAGTAATTTCTTCCCATTGTGTTCAACGCGTCATAGAGCGAGCAAGTCATTTCATTGGACGAGCTAGTCAGAGGGATGCGTTCAATGTAGTCAGTAATTTGAGGAACTGTCGAAATGGCGAACGCAGATGAAGTTGAGCTCGAAAATCCTCCAGCATCATTGAAGTCTCCGGTTTGGGAACATTTTTGTTTCGCAGTTACGAACAAGGATGACGGACAAAGACAGGTGGACCGAACCAAAGCTGTTTGTCGGCATTGTTCAACTAACATTGGTTACGCGGCTGGCAATACATCAAGCTTGCACACTCATTTGAAAAGGCATCACCCGAACGTGAATATCACCGGTACCAAAAGAAAAAAGACTGAAGTGCAAACCCAACTCCCGCTAGCATTTAAGCCTCCACCACTCGCAAAAACTTCAGACCGAGCCAAAGCTATTACAAACGCCAAATATCCTTATGTTGCCATGTTAGCAAAGCGCTACCTGGCTGTATCTGCTACCTCTGTCCCTAGCGAGAGGGTGTGTTCTCCACAGCAGGAGACATTGCTAGTGCCAGCAGATCTGCCCTTTCGGCAAGCAATGTGGACAAGTTCATCTTTCTTTCAAACAACATGAAAATACAATGACAAGCAAGTCATAATGTCAAACTGGCTGCTTAGGTGCAGTTCAGTTCAAATACAGATTATTTCAGTTCATCGAAATGCTGCACCTTAATGTTTATTTTATTATATTTTATATTTATTTGAGTGAATATTCATAGTTTAATAATAATTAAAAACCCAAAACTAATAGTTTATGTTTTGTGAGTACTAGTACAGTAAAGTTCAAATACAGATTATTTCAGTTCATCGAAAAGCTGCACCTTAATGTTTATTTTATTATATTTTATATTTATTTGAGTGAATATTCAGTTTAATAATAATTAAAAACCCAAAACTAATGTTTTGTGAGTACTAGTACAGTAAAGTTCAAATACAGAGTTTCAGTTCATCGAATTGCTGCACCTTAATGTATATTTTATTTTTTATTTATTTGAGTGAATACATTATTCACAGTTTAATAATAATTAAAAAAATATATGTTATGTTTTGTGATAATTTTTTCTGCTGTACCGAAAACGTACCGAACCGAACCGTGACCTAAAAACCGAGGTACGTACCGAACCGAAATGTTTGTGAACCGTTACACCCCTAGTAGATAGTATAAGAAATGTGCAGAATAATGGTGTAATGGTGGAGGTACACACATATTGATAGATGTCTTGTAATGCACTGTTGAGGAACCTGTGACCCAAGTTTTTCATTCATTACATAACTACACGTAGTTGTGTAAATGATATGTCAATAAACCTTAGAAAATCTTGAAATCTTGAAAGGGATGTGCAAAATAGCAATTATATACAGTCTTTAATGAACGATTAGAGAATAACGAGTAATGAATATACTTTATAGGGATCCGCAGATAAATGTTTAGTCTTCTCAAGCACCAACTATCAAATATCTCTCCTGATTGTTGGCACTTGACAATCACCTTAACTGAATTTTACTCAGGTGTAACTAAAGTCTGATTTAAGGGTTGTTTATATTTCACATCATTAATCAGAATCTGCAAAGTAAGTCAAATAAATGCAGTGGAGTAAAAATACCAGGTTAACCTCTGAATTGTAGTGGAGTAGAATTACAAAGTAACAAAGAGTCATGTGGGTATGCATTAATTATGGATACAAGCAATTATCACCCATGTATTAATTATATGTTTTAAATTTGATAACACCAATGTGTTTGATACTGGCAACTTCTAATTGTGGGAAAAACGAAAACGTTCACAGTAGAGACGTCCCAAACACAATAGCCAGCATGTGTAGTTCTGGGGGGGCTGGTCCCGTTCGAGTCCAGTTTTGGATAGTGTGCCGTGGTTTCGTTCCATTTCAAAGTGCTGTTTGATGCTCGGCGTAACCTTGGCGCACTGCCACTCCAACATCCAATCCCAGAGTTTGAAGATTAATCACGGGGACTGTAGTCCCAAACGATATCTGAAGATTATGGGTAGTGTAGTGTCTTCGGCCATCCTAAACTCAGAAATGTTTTTCGGATTTCATATCGAAATGTCCCTTATAGGCCTACGTCTGTTTCCGGTTATTTTATTTTGAAATTCAGTTCCTGACGGACGCCAAAAAAGCCCGAGATTATAGAATTAAACAAATAAATAAAAACAAGGATAATTGTGTGTTATTGTTGAGTAAATAACAGTGTGTTATTTAGAAAATAAAAAATTAGAAGGAAAAAAAGATTTAAAATAATACAGATTTCAGTATTCTGAGGCTCTGAGCCCCATTTATTTTCCTCACGGACGGCAAAAAAAGTCAGACATTATACGATTTAAAATAAAAAATAATAATCGTGGCTTGATATTGAGTAAGAACATGTTTTTACGAACCACACAGCTTCCGGTCTTCCAAGACCCGACCGGACAAAAAGACGTGGTGCAGGCACGAAACACACTACCAAAAGAAATACATTGCTTTTAAAATTGTTCTGTGTGACACGAAAACAAGAGGACAATCGTGTGGGTGAATACGAATCAATAGATGAAATGTCGTGACTATAACAGGAAATGCCGTGAGACTGGGTTGGCATAGCCTACTGAAACTTTAAGAAATAAATGATTGGTTGGATCTCTTGTCGCAGCCCAAACTCAGACTCTTGTCAAATGTATTTTCTGATACAAACCGGTTCTTCTTTCCAACCGTATACATGTGTATCAGAATCCATATTTTAGGTAGTCAAATATTTGCTCAAAAGAGAGAATGTAGAGCAAATCATCCTGGGGCTTGTTTGCTTTAGGATTGTTGCCAACTGGACATCACAGTTTGCCCACCTGCTGCTCAGAGCCTCCTGCACTGAGCGAAGCACACTCGCAGTGTCAGCAGAGTTCAGCTTCAGGGATCTGGCTATGTCTGCACACTGACTTCAGAGGCTGGTTGGGCGGGTTTTTTTACCGCAGCCTAATAAACCTGCTACTTCATTAAAAGGCTGATGAATGGGTGCAGGGAGAATGGGGCAACAGTGCTGAGAGAAAAGGGATGACTTGTGGGGGCCAGACTCTGCACCAAGACCAGGGGAGAGGAAGGAGAGGACATAAAGTCCCATCACTGAGTCACTGTCACACACACACACACACACATGCATAAGGACTACAATTCTGCAAGAACATATTGAAAAATCAGCATATTAAGTCTATTGACAAAAACTCATGACGATATTTAAGGAAAATCCCATTTTTTCCTCAATAAAATATGCAATGAAACTCTTGCAATGAAAAACTTTCATGTAGATACTTTGCTGATATATACTTTCTTTTGTTGATATTTGTTTTAACTGAGTTGATACTGCTGTAATACAATGACTTCTCTATTTGGGGTCAATAAAGCAAATCTATCTATCCATCAATCTAGCTATTTTCGTATTTAGCTATGTATTGAAGTCGGTCACCACCAGAGTCAATTCGCCTTACATCAGTTGCAAAACGGCATGTGCATACTTATGTAAGTCATCATTGTTTGCAAGCAGTAAAATGGTCTGTAGTGCCTGGGGTGTGAGGTCAGGCATAGGTTAGAAACATTGGCTTCATTTATGTATACACTTTATTCTGGAAACAGAGAAAGATTTGTTTGCCTTACTTAAATGTTGTTCTTTGTACATTTCTTGTGTAACAAGTCTGTTTGGTTTGAGGGTCTTTTAATCTACGACCTTACAATATGTCACGGATGAGTGAAGGAAGCAGGACCCAAATGCAGATAACCTTTGAGAAACCCTTTATTTCAAGGATACAGATAAATGCAGAACAGAACACTCTCCGGTGAACTCCGTCACCAACAAACAATGACCCAACACTGAACACAGACAGAGACAAGACTAAATACAAGAAGGGGTAATCATGACAACGAGAAACAGCCGGGCAGGGGAGGAGAAACACAAGGACAACAAGGACAACCCGAGATGGGACTGTGGCAGCTGGGACCAGCTCTGGGTCTGGAACCAAGGCAGCTGGGGTCGGAACCATGGCTGCTGGGGCCAGAACTGGGGCTGAAACCATGGCTGCAGGGACCGGAATTGAAGCCAGAATCATGGCTGTTGAAGCCAGAATCCTGTCTATAAGCTCCAGCTTCGACGCCAGAAACACGGCCGTATAGGGCGCTCCCGGAGCCGGGACCATAGCCGCTGGGGCCGGCCTCGGAGCCGGAAACATGGCTGCGGGAGCCTGCACTGGGGCAGGAACCATGGCTGCCGGGACCGGGACTGGAACCATGGCTGCTGGAGCCCGTACTGGGACTGGGACCATGGCTGCTGGGGCCCGTACTGGGACTGGAACCATGGCTGCTGGGGCCCGTACTGGGACTGGAACCATGGCTGCTGGGGCCCGTACTGGGACTGGGACCATGGCTGCATTTCAATGATATTGGAGAAAGCAACGCTGAGTGCAGGATTTGTAAAATGAAAATAACCTTCAGAGCAGGGATTTCTTTTGGTAACCACTCAGGATAATTGTCAGAGGTGGGAGAAGTTCAGATCTTGTACTTGAGTAAAAGTACCACAGTGTAGGAATACTCGGTTACAATAAAAAGTCCTGCATTCAAAATGTTACAAGTAAAAGTACAAAAGTATTATCATCAAAATATACTTAAAGTACCACCTGCAGAGGGATCTAGATTCAGGTGTTCTTTTCCCCATAGAGACCGCCTCGCTGCACATTATCCCTTGCATAAAGATATATTGTGGGTCCCTTATAACATGTTGTACGCAGTGGAAATAAATATTCTGGTTACCTCAACATCAGGGATCTTATACATTAAACTCCTTCTGAATCAAACCGTCACGGTAGCCTTACTTTACTGATCCCTCTTAAAAAAACACGTTACTTTACCAGCAGAGAGAAAATTGATTATTAAATTATGAATGTGACTAATAAAGAGCAGTTTGATTATTAAGCATTATTCTGTTGATCAATGTCATTACATTTGGTGAAAACACATAATGACTTGTTTAAGACTCGTTTTGTCAAAGTGTAGGACTTGGACTTGACTTGAACTTGCCCATCCTGACTTGAGACTTGACTTGGACTTGAACGCAAAGACTTGAGACTTGACTCGGACTTGCAAAACAATGACTTGGTCCCACCTCTGTTAATTATACTCTTATGTAGATAGTAGGGCTGTCAAACGATTAAAAAATGTAATCAGATTAATCACAGCTTAAAAATTAATTAATCATGATTAATCACCATTCGAACTATGTCCAAAATATGCCATTTCTTTATGTATATTGTTGTGGGAATGGAAAGATAAATGAAAGAAGGCGGATATATCCATTTAACATACAGTATCTATGTTTATTATAACATTGTTCTGTGTGTCAAAATGAAAGACAGCCCACACACCTATCAATCATCAAACCGTGGGGTCTTAATTCATTACGTGTTGATATCAACGGGGGAGTACTTCAGGAAAGTCAACAGAGGGGGCGGCTAGTGGAGTACTTCGTGACCACAGAGTGTGAACGTTGTGATCAGCTGTTTTAGCGCAGTTCTCCAGTGAAGGGGGGAGTCTCCCTCCGCAGCCGGTTGGCGTAGTTTTGGCACAATTCCGTTGTACAGACCGACATTAACAGCAGCCCTGTCTGTGCACACGGAGACCGACTCTGTCGTCCGGTGATCTAACCGCCTTCTGGAAAAGCCTCACAAGTACGTCGGTACGCAAATGCCCTTTGTGACACAAGTGACGGTACGCATTTCAGATTACATAACCTGCGTACCAGTTATGTGCACCCCTGGTACTACAGCAAAAGTATTCTCCGTCGGGACTTCCTGCAACAACACCACGCCGTTATCAAATATGTTCTATTGAGAAGACGATCACTTCGTGACAAAAGTTTTCAAAACCGTGGCTACTGAAATCAATCTTACTAACTGCTGTCTGTGCAATTTACTCCGCGCGAGTTGGCGGACTTTATTTTGCTTACTTTAACATCATTTTTCATGGTGGGGCTAAGCCATTTCTTGGTATGGGTGTAGCCTACCCCAGACATACCCTGGTGCTGCCACTGGTGGCACGTATGGGGCGGGCCATTCTGCACATGCGTTAAATGCGTTAAATATTTGAACGCAATTAATTCAAAAAATTAATTACCGCCGTTAACGCGATAATTTTGACAGCACTAGTAGATAGTAGGGGTGTAACGGTACACGTACCCGTACCGAAATTATTCGGTACGGGCCCTTCGGTTCGGTACAGGTGTGTACCGAAGTGTACCGAACGAATATAACGTTAAACGTAAAAAATTGAGAACGTGAACAACTTCTTGGAAGTAATCTCAGGTGCTGCGTCGCAGCATTCAGAGTAATTTCTTCCCATTGTGTTCAACGCGTCATAGAGCGAGCAAGTCATTTCATTGGACGAGCTAGTCAGAGGGATGCGTTCAATGTAGTCAGTAATTTGAGGAAATGGCGAACGCAGATGAAGTTGAGCTCGAAAATCCTCCAGCATCATTGAAGTCTCCGGTTTGGGAACATTTTTGTTTCGCAGTTACGAACAAGGATGACGGACAAAGACAGGTGGACCGAACCAAAGCTGTTTGTCGGCATTGTTCAACTAACATTGGTTACGCGGCTGGCAATACATCAAGCTTGCACACTCATTTGAAAAGGCATCACCCGAACGTGAATATCACCGGTACCAAAAGAAAAAAGACTGAAGTGCAAACCCAACTCCCGCTAGCATTTAAGCCTCCACCACTCGCAAAAACTTCAGACCGAGCCAAAGCTATTACAAACGCCAAATATCCTTATGTTGCCATGTTAGCAAAGCGCTACCTGGCTGTATCTGCTACCTCTGTCCCTAGCGAGAGGGTGTGTTCTCCACAGCAGGAGACATTGCTAGTGCCAGCAGATCTGCCCTTTCGGCAAGCAATGTGGACAAGTTCATCTTTCTTTCAAACAACATGAAAATACAATGACAAGCAAGTCATAATGTCAAACTGGCTGCTTAGGTGCAGTTCAGTTCAAATACAGATTATTTCAGTTCATCGAAATGCTGCACCTTAATGTTTATTTTATTATATTTTATATTTATTTGAGTGAATATTCATAGTTTAATAATAATTAAAAACCCAAAACTAATAGTTTATGTTTTGTGAGTACTAGTACAGTAAAGTTCAAATACAGATTATTTCAGTTCATCGAAAAGCTGCACCTTAATGTTTATTTTATTATATTTTATATTTATTTGAGTGAATATTCAGTTTAATAATAATTAAAAACCCAAAACTAATGTTTTGTGAGTACTAGTACAGTAAAGTTCAAATACAGAGTTTCAGTTCATCGAATTGCTGCACCTTAATGTATATTTTATTTTTTATTTATTTGAGTGAATACATTATTCACAGTTTAATAATAATTAAAAAAATATATGTTATGTTTTGTGATAATTTTTTCTGCTGTACCGAAAACGTACCGAACCGAACCGTGACCTAAAAACCGAGGTACGTACCGAACCGAAATGTTTGTGAACCGTTACACCCCTAGTAGATAGTATAAGAAATGTGCAGAATAATGGTGTAATGGTGGAGGTACACACATATTGATAGATGTCTTGTAATGCACTGTTGAGGAACCTGTGACCCAAGTTTTTCATTCATTACATAACTACACGTAGTTGTGTAAATGATATGTCAATAAACCTTAGAAAATCTTGAAATCTTGAAAGGGATGTGCAAAATAGCAATTATATACAGTCTTTAATGAACGATTAGAGAATAACGAGTAATGAATATACTTTATAGGGATCCGCAGATAAATGTTTAGTCTTCTCAAGCACCAACTATCAAATATCTCTCCTGATTGTTGGCACTTGACAATCACCTTAACTGAATTTTACTCAGGTGTAACTAAAGTCTGATTTAAGGGTTGTTTATATTTCACATCATTAATCAGAATCTGCAAAGTAAGTCAAATAAATGCAGTGGAGTAAAAATACCAGGTTAACCTCTGAATTGTAGTGGAGTAGAATTACAAAGTAACAAAGAGTCATGTGGGTATGCATTAATTATGGATACAAGCAATTATCACCCATGTATTAATTATATGTTTTAAATTTGATAACACCAATGTGTTTGATACTGGCAACTTCTAATTGTGGGAAAAACGAAAACGTTCACAGTAGAGACGTCCCAAACACAATAGCCAGCATGTGTAGTTCTGGGGGGGCTGGTCCCGTTCGAGTCCAGTTTTGGATAGTGTGCCGTGGTTTCGTTCCATTTCAAAGTGCTGTTTGATGCTCGGCGTAACCTTGGCGCACTGCCACTCCAACATCCAATCCCAGAGTTTGAAGATTAATCACGGGGACTGTAGTCCCAAACGATATCTGAAGATTATGGGTAGTGTAGTGTCTTCGGCCATCCTAAACTCAGAAATGTTTTTCGGATTTCATATCGAAATGTCCCTTATAGGCCTACGTCTGTTTCCGGTTATTTTATTTTGAAATTCAGTTCCTGACGGACGCCAAAAAAGCCCGAGATTATAGAATTAAACAAATAAATAAAAACAAGGATAATTGTGTGTTATTGTTGAGTAAATAACAGTGTGTTATTTAGAAAATAAAAAATTAGAAGGAAAAAAAGATTTAAAATAATACAGATTTCAGTATTCTGAGGCTCTGAGCCCCATTTATTTTCCTCACGGACGGCAAAAAAAGTCAGACATTATACGATTTAAAATAAAAAATAATAATCGTGGCTTGATATTGAGTAAGAACATGTTTTTACGAACCACACAGCTTCCGGTCTTCCAAGACCCGACCGGACAAAAAGACGTGGTGCAGGCACGAAACACACTACCAAAAGAAATACATTGCTTTTAAAATTGTTCTGTGTGACACGAAAACAAGGGGACAATCGTGTGGGTGAATACGAATCAATAGATGAAATGTCGTGACTATAACAGGAAATGCCGTGAGACTGGGTTGGCATAGCCTACTGAAACTTTAAGAAATAAATGATTGGTTGGATCTCTTGTCGCAGCCCAAACTCAGACTCTTGTCAAATGTATTTTCTGATACAAACCGGTTCTTCTTTCCAACCGTATACATGTGTATCAGAATCCATATTTTAGGTAGTCAAATATTTGCTCAAAAGAGAGAATGTAGAGCAAATCATCCTGGGGCTTGTTTGCTTTAGGATTGTTGCCAACTGGACATCACAGTTTGCCCACCTGCTGCTCAGAGCCTCCTGCACTGAGCGAAGCACACTCGCAGTGTCAGCAGAGTTCAGCTTCAGGGATCTGGCTATGTCTGCACACTGACTTCAGAGGCTGGTTGGGCGGGTTTTTTTACCGCAGCCTAATAAACCTGCTACTTCATTAAAAGGCTGATGAATGGGTGCAGGGAGAATGGGGCAACAGTGCTGAGAGAAAAGGGATGACTTGTGGGGGCCAGACTCTGCACCAAGACCAGGGGAGAGGAAGGAGAGGACATAAAGTCCCATCACTGAGTCACTGTCACACACACACACACACATGCATAAGGACTACAATTCTGCAAGAACATATTGAAAAATCAGCATATTAAGTCTATTGACAAAAACTCATGACGATATTTAAGGAAAATCCCATTTTTTTCTCAATAAAATATGCAATGAAACTCTTGCAATGAAAAACTTTCATGTAGATACTTTGCTGATATATACTTTCTTTTGTTGATATTTGTTTTAACTGAGTTGATACTGCTGTAATACAATGACTTCTCTATTTGGGGTCAATAAAGCAAATCTATCTATCCATCAATCTAGCTATTTTCGTATTTAGCTATGTATTGAAGTCGGTCACCACCAGAGTCAATTCGCCTTACATCAGTTGCAAAACGGCATGTGCATACTTATGTAAGTCATCATTGTTTGCAAGCAGTAAAATGGTCTGTAGTGCCTGGGGTGTGAGGTCAGGCATAGGTTAGAAACATTGGCTTCATTTATGTATACACTTTATTCTGGAAACAGAGAAAGATTTGTTTGCCTTACTTAAATGTTGTTCTTTGTACATTTCTTGTGTAACAAGTCTGTTTGGTTTGAGGGTCTTTTAATCTACGACCTTACAATATGTCACGGATGAGTGAAGGAAGCAAGACCCAAATGCAGATAACCTTTGAGAAACCCTTTATTTCAAGGATACAGATAAATGCAGAACAGAACACTCTCCGGTGAACTCCGTCACCAACAAACAATGACCCAACACTGAACACAGACAGAGACAAGACTAAATACAAGAAGGGGTAATCATGACAACGAGAAACAGCCGGGCAGGGGAGGAGAAACACAAGGACAACAAGGACAACCCGAGATGGGACTGTGGCAGCTGGGACCAGCTCTGGGTCTGGAACCAAGGCAGCTGGGGTCGGAACCATGGCTGCTGGGGCCAGAACTGGGGCTGAAACCATGGCTGCAGGGACCGGAATTGAAGCCAGAATCATGGCTGTTGAAGCCAGAATCCTGTCTATAAGCTCCAGCTTCGACGCCAGAAACACGGCCGTATAGGGCGCTCCCGGAGCCGGGACCATAGCCGCTGGGGCCGGCCTCGGAGCCGGAAACATGGCTGCGGGAGCCTGCACTGGGGCAGGAACCATGGCTGCCGGGACCGGGACCGGGACTGGAACCATGGCTGCTGGAGCCCGTACTGGGACTGGAACCATGGCTGCTGGGGCCCGTACTGGGACTGGAACCATGGCTGCTGGGGCCCGTACTGGGACTGGAACCATGGCTGCTGGGGCCCGTACTGGGACTGGGACCATGGCTGCTGGGGCCCGTACTGGGACTGGAACCATGGCTGCAGGGGCCCGTACTGGGACTGGAACCATGGCTGCTGGGGCCCGTACTGAGGCTGGAACCATGGCTGCTGGCGCCTGTACTGGGACCATGGCTGCTGGGGCCCGGGCTCCCTGTCTGGTCTTGCGACGACTCCTCTTAGCAGCCGCCTGAATGCTCCGTGGGCCTCCATAAGCCTGACGAGTTCCAGCATAAGACTCATGAATAGGAGCAGGAACTGGGGAAGAAGCAGAGGTTGACTCCAGACGGAACACTCCGAGACGTCTGTAGTCAGCAGGCTGGAACTCACACCTCCAGAGGAAGTCCAACATCCAGTCAGGTAAGAATTCCACCAAGTCGGGCTTCTCCATCGCCAACCGGTGCGCCTCTACCAGGGCGGCCTCCTTCAGCCGAACACTGGACGCTTCCTTCCACCAATTGTGGCAACATTCCAAAGGGAAAGAAAACTGTTGCAGCTCCACCTCAAAAGGGTCATCTGCTGGGTCCATTTCAGGTTGGGTCATTCTGTCACGGATGAGTGAAGGAAGCAGGACCCAAATGCAGATAACCTTTGAGAAACCCTTTATTTCAAGGATACAGATAAATGCAGAACAGAACACTCTCCGGTGAACTCCGTCACCAACAAACAATGACCCAACACTGAACACAGACAGAGACAAGACTAAATACAAGAAGGGGTAATCATGACAACGAGAAACAGCCGGGCAGGGGAGGAGAAACACAAGGACAACAAGGACAACCCGAGATGGGACTGTGGCAGCTGGGACCAGCTCTGGGTCTGGAACCAAGGCAGCTGGGGTCGGAACCATGGCTGCTGGGGCCAGAACTGGGGCTGAAACCATGGCTGCAGGGACCGGAATTGAAGCCAGAATCATGGCTGTTGAAGCCAGAATCCTGTCTATAAGCTCCAGCTTCGACGCCAGAAACACGGCCGTATAGGGCGCTCCCGGAGCCGGGACCATAGCCGCTGGGGCCGGCCTCGGAGCCGGAAACATGGCTGCGGGAGCCTGCACTGGGGCAGGAACCATGGCTGCCGGGACCGGGACTGGAACCATGGCTGCTGGAGCCCGTACTGGGACTGGAACCATGGCTGCTGGGGCCCGTACTGGGACTGGAACCATGGCTGCTGGGGCCCGTACTGGGACTGGGACCATGGCTGCTGGGGCCCGTACTGGGACTGGAACCATGGCTGCTGAGGCCCGTACTGGGACCGGGACCATGGCTGCTGGGGCCCGTACTGGGACTGGAACCATGGCTGCTGAGGCCCGTACTGGGACTGGGACCATGGCTGCTGGGGCCCGTACTGGGACTGGAACCATGGCTGCTGGGGCCCGTACTGAGGCTGGAACCATGGCTGCTGGCGCCTGTACTGGGACCATGGCTGCTGGGGCCCGGGCTCCCTGTCTGGTCTTGCGACGACTCCTCTTAGCAGCCGCCTGAATGCTCCGTGGGCCTCCATAAGCCTGACGAGTTCCAGCATAAGACTCATGAATAGGAGCAGGAACTGGGGAAGAAGCAGAGGTTGACTCCAGACGGAACACTCCGAGACGTCTGTAGTCAGCAGGCTGGAACTCACACCTCCAGAGGAAGTCCAACATCCAGTCAGGTAAGAATTCCACCAAGTCGGGCTTCTCCATCGCCAACCGGTGCGCCTCTACCAGGGCGGCCTCCTTCAGCCGAACACTGGACGCTTCCTTCCACCAATTGTGGCAACATTCCAAAGGGAAAGAAAACTGTTGCAGCTCCACCTCAAAAGGGTCATCTGCTGGGTCCATTTCAGGTTGGGTCATTCTGTCACGGATGAGTGAAGGAAGCAGGACCCAAATGCAGATAACCTTTGAGAAACCCTTTATTTCAAGGATACAGATAAATGCAGAACAGAACACTCTCCGGTGAACTCCGTCACCAACAAACAATGACCCAACACTGAACACAGACAGAGACAAGACTAAATACAAGAAGGGGTAATCATGACAACGAGAAACAGCCGGGCAGGGGAGGAGAAACACAAGGACAACAGGTGAACACAATCGGGTAATCAGGGAGGGAAACAGACAGAAAGCAGACAGGCAGGAAACGGGGGTGAACACTTAACACAATAAGACAGGAAACCCAAAGACAAGAAAAACACCAACACAGACAAAACTACAAACGTGACATAACATGTGCATTGTGACACAATAAGTCATCCCATCGTCACAAACAAAAGGCCTATCTGTATTTGGGCTTCATGTGACCTGAGACAAATGGCCCGGTTGACCTGAGCCTGTTCCCGAACATTAAGACTCAAGGTTTTCCCGACGGTCCAATAGGAAACGGATGTAAGGATGACCACCAGAAGCACGATGCTCCAAGTATTGATGGTAGTGATCAATCACAGTTTCCTGCTTCTGACTCTTCAAAGCCTTGAGAGACAGGAACTCTCCCTCGATATGCTTCCTGCTTTAATAACCCTGTACGTGCATGTGGTGAAGAAGATTACCCAGAGTTTGAACTGCCTTTCAAACTTCCTCAAGTGTCATGACATTAACTCTTTAAGCATTTTTTCCATGAATTATTTGCTGAATATTAAGGATTGCTTCGTATAGTCATTTTCATGTACTGATGCACAGCACTTGTGGGATTGAAATTAATCAGAGGGTTTATGCTCAAAGCTACCTTTTTACTATTAAAAGGAACATTTGTATCAGTTAATTTGCCAAATATACAGTTTACACCAACTGTTGATTTTAAGCACTGAACTTAGCCCAATTTAGGCAAGGAAAATACGACATAACTTTAGCTTTTCCGTAACTTACATTCAGTATATTTTATAAGCTTACCTAAATAACTATTAAGTTGGAATGGGTAGAAAAAGGCTGTATCCGAAATGTTTTATTAAAGGGTCATTTATATTCTCTGTGAAAGACCTTTCATGACAGTTTAACAAGGAGGTGCAATATACATCATGGGTGGGTCTCCCCTCCATCGCATTCCTGTGGTCCCTCTCTCTGCTGGTATGCAGCGACACAGCTGGGCAGCCTGTCACTCAGGAGAGACCTCGATGAAAGGAGCTCCATTCCTCCTCCTCCTCCTCCTCTTCCTCCCACTGCTGTCACCTCCTCTGCTCCCACTCGGCCCTGACAGCATGGCTGACCCTTTCCCCCCCGTCAGCACCCAGGTATAATGTGACCTGTCACCCACCCTTCCTCAGGCGGGGTCCTGCAGATGGCTGCCCCGTGGGGAGAGGTGGGAAGTAGTGGAGTACACATTTGTTACTGCTCTTATATCTTTCTGGTATCAGTACTCCACGACTTATTTTGCTGACTTTTTACTTTTACTTCTTACATTTCCAAACAGCTGGTTCCTTTAGTCTGAATGTGTGTTTGGTGCGTGATCATTATTCTTTAGAGTCATTGCGTGCCTATTGATTGGAACACGATCCGTGTATCCATCACTTCCTGGTCTTCTCTAAAGAAGAGGGACCAATGGAAACGTTGTCATGTTGCCGTTGTTCAGCATGGAAACATTCATTAGCTAACAATGACATTATTGTTCTATTAATATAAAGGGAGGTCAGGTACTCTTTAAAACAGCTGCTAGTTATGGGTACTTTTTACTTAAGTACACTTCAAAGCCCTCTTTACTTTTACTTGCAGGTCTGACTCTTACTACTTTTAAATCCAAGCTGAAGACTTTTCTTTTTGTCGCTGCTTTTAATTGAACTATTCATATTTTAAACTGCACTGTAACTTTTATCCATGTACTTTTTCTTTTAATTTATTAGCTTTTCTTTTTTAATGCTTAATGTCTTTCATTTTTTGTAAAGCACTTTGAATTGCCTTGCGTTGAAAAGTGCTATATAAATAAACTTGCCTTGCCTTGCCTTACTTGAGTAAAGACGTTTAGCATACTTCTTCTTTTACCAGAGTATTTTTACGAGTATCTGTACTTCTACTTGAGTAAAGGATGTGTGTACTTTTGCCAACTCTGCCCGTGGGGAGAGCCCGAGCAGGGAGGAGCGGATGGGGGTCAATCTGTCCAGTTATGTGATTCAGGTGAGGGTGCAAGGGGCTGCAGTTTTGATAGATACTTGATTTATAGTGAGGCCAACAACACGGTCTCTGACCCCACCATGTTCTGAACAGTGAATATGAATTGTTCCCATCAAATCAGAGGCACAGGGTCCAACGATTTCATAAAGTTAGACTGAAGCACTCCTTCCTGCAACAGTCAATCCTAGAATCAAATAGAGGTCAAATGTATGTTAGAGGTTCTTGAACAAGTAGTTTTTATATTGATTGCAGTGTTATGTTAAAAGTTCCAAGTATCATGTCTTAATATTTGTCGTGGTTTGATGTTGCAAATGGAGCTGCTGTGATGATACATTTCAGGCTTCACCAGACAATAAAGTATTATTGAATCGTATCCTTAGGGAAAAAACATATTTCTGACTCATTTGGACATAAACATATTCACCTAAATATGTGTGGCCTAAAAACGTTTCTGTTGGTTTCTCTCTGAATGTAAGAGTGTAGGCGACCTTGAGGTTATGAAAGGCGCTATATAAATTCAAGTTATTATTATTATTATATTTAGGAGCTAACTGTGCCGATTGAAAGTCTTAATTATTTGAGGATAAGAATACCGATGCTAACGATATAATAAAGTCCCTGAATTATCCACACTGTCCACAGTTGTCCTTTGAACTATTTCTGAGAACAAGAGCTTCCACTGAAACCTTAACAGCTTGTCCTTCTCAGGAATTTCCCAGCAGTGTGAAAAGAAAAGCAGAGACAAACATGAGGATGAAATGTCACGAGAAGAGACAGAGAGTTAGTTACAGTGTAAAGTTCCCCCAAAGGGGTTTTTTGTTGTCTAACCGGCAACAAGGAGGACCTAGATTCCTCTCAGAGCTGCAGGGGAGGGTACTGTCACACAAGAAGAACAAGCTTTACTTAGTGGGAACACAATGTCGCCTGACATTTTAATGTTTGCATGTGATGATTTACGCTCACACGCTAAGCATTTAACCGCGCCATGGGGCAATGTCTCGGCCTGTTTGATGGCTCTCCAGCTGCCGACAACACTTGTGTCATGTGAACTGAATTTGACCCGACATAATGCTGATGTTTCTACAGTTACAGCCTCCAGCCCGCAGCACTGGACCTGTCAGTTATTGTGTTGTAATGTAACATAAGTCTGTTGTGCCCAGTCACGAGAAATCCCAAGAGCTGGGTTTTATTACAGTGCTGCTAAATCTCTCTTATTAAGATGATGTGTTCAAGGACTTCTTTACAGGTGTTTGATTCACCATTCGAGGAAGAAGTACTCTATTACACTCTCGAGTACCCTATTTAAGTGTAAACAATTTCAAGTAAATGTCCTGAGTTTAAATGTGACTTTATAAAAGTACAGAAATATTATTAGAAAATGTACTTAATATATCTAAAATCAATGTGCTTATATTGAAGAATAGCTTTTAAGTAAGTGTTGTTAATGTTATAATATTAGGTTTTTTCTTTTACTAACTAATACATATTAGAGTTTTTTATGTTGTACATTTTCAGGTGGATACTTTGTTTACTACTGAATACACAGGTTGGATATGTAACATATAAACACATAATGTTATTTATGTAAAAAGCTGTAAAACAAGTATATAAGCTTCAAATAAATAAAGTGTATTTCCCTATGAGATCTAGTGGCAGAAAATGCCACCAGAAGTGAAGTACCTTTTTAAATTATACTTAGGTGCAGTACTTGAGTAGTTTACTGGGTTACATTCCCCCACTGTATACACACAGGTGACAGTGTGTGTTTGGTGTGATTGGATGGCAGAAAATGCCAATACTCAAATAAAGTACCTTTAAAATTATACTTACGTGCAGTACTTGAGTAGTTATACTTACATTCCCCCACTGTATACACACAGGTGACAGTGTATGTTTGGTTTGATATAAACACATAATGTTATTTATGTAACAAGCTGTAAAACAAGTATACAAGCTTAAAATAAATCAAGTGTATTTCCCTATGAGATCTAGTGGCAGAAAATGCCAAGTAAAGAACCTTTGAAATGATACTTAGGTGCAGTACTTGAGTAGTTTTACTGGGCTACATTCCCCCACTGTATACACACAGGTGACAGTGTATGTTTGGTGTGATACAAACACGTAATGTTATTTATGTGAAGAGCTGTAAAACAAGTATACAAGCTTCAAATAAATAAAGTGTATTTCCCTATGAGATCTAGTGGCAGAAAATGCCAATACTCAAGTAAAGTGCCTTTAAAATGATACTTACGTGCAATACTTGAGTAGTTTTACTGGGTTACATTCCCCCACTGTATACACACAGGTGACAGTGTATGTTTGGTGTGATTCAGTGCGGTGCAGCCGGTGGATGGGCCGACCCCATTAGAAGTGAGGGGGTGGGGGTTGGTTGTTGGCTCGCTTGTGGCTGTGGCTGCTCGCTCGCAGGATAATTTACGGCCCCTTCATCCTGGCGGAATGTGTTTGTAGCCCGGCGTAATGGAGGCCATCCATTCTCCCTGTCAGCGTTGGGAAACACTTTTTCAGCCGGCTATGGGAGGAAATGTTTGACAGAGAGAGGGCAAAGCTGTTTCTATGCAAGGAAGGAGCACTTGTGGGCTTCAGAGTGTGCAGTGGTGGACAGTAACGAAGTAGATTTACTCAAGTACTTGGAGATATTTTTATCTTTTATTTATTCTACTTTCTGCTCGTTTTCTTATTGTTTTTAGGTATTTATTGGGCCAGAGAGTGCCTTTATTTGAGATATAGTTTATAGAGGCGAGGACATTTTGGTGTATTAATATTTTGGTGGCTCAGGATTCGAACCAGATAACTAGGCAGCGTTCATTCCATATGGGCCACAAGATCTTCGGGCGGCTCCATGCTAACCTCTTTATATTTCTACTGAACTACAATTCACAGAGACAAATACTTGATTTACTTTTATATATGTATGTATTTATTCCTTAGGGAAATGTCAAGCTACCCACCATACATATTAAAGGGGACCTATCATGCAAAATGCACTTTTTGATATCTTTTATACATAAATATGTGTCCCCGATATTACGTCAAATCGGCGGCGGACCCACGGCACTATCAGAAACGTTGCTATCAGAAACAATGCCCGACTGTTTTGGACGTAATATGGTCGGTGTTTACATTAGCATCGCTAACACTCAGAGCTAACCTGTACTGGAGAGAGCATGTGTGTGAAGAAGCAGGAAGTAAAAAGGAACTCACTTTGTGGTATAACTGGAAAGAGAGAAAGCCTTTGAGCTCCATACTGTTTCAGAGAGAATCCTTGATCTAATAATCCTTGTGTTTCATCACCGCAGCCTTTTAGACATCTGCCGGGTTCCGCATGAGCCGGCATAAGCTCCGCCCCCTCTTATTTTATTTTATTTTCAGTTTTTTAAAAAAAGAAGCTTTATTTAAAAAAAAATGTAGCCTTTATTTATACAGGTATCTCATTGAGACACAGGGTCTCATTCTCAAGAGAGACCTGTTTATATCCAGAATCAACACTTTTGGAACAGGAAGAGAAATTGGGGGATATGAGGCATGGCTAGAATGGGTGATCTGTTTAACCAAAACACTTTATAGACATGTTCTTTATATTGTTTTATATATCCGAGACCTATGCTATTGCCTAAAAATAGCATGATAGGTGACCTTTAAATGAAATAAGCTGCATTACCATGAATGATGAACACTTTAACCCTTTAACTGCCGGACCAAGAAAAAAGCTATGGAAAAATTATTTTTATTTTTAAAAAAAAGACTTGCTCATCTTACTGTAGATGCTGAATTGGCCTAACAGGAAACCACTGGCCTAACAGCAAATGTCTATATCCTGTGTTGGCCTAACTTGCTCATCTGTGTGCAACTTTGGGCTGAATGCCATGCATGAACGGTGCTATATAAATTATTATCACTCTTTCACTCTGAGACTCATAAGGCAGTAATAGATGTAGTAATATTACCATGAATCCAGCCATTTATTTACCATATTTTATTGGAAAACATCTCTGAAACTCTGAAAAAGTCATATTGCTAGCTTACCATAAAAGGCCAATTCGACCGATTGGTTGAGCATATTTTCAAAAATATAATTACACCCTTGTTAAAACTTGTTTGTGCATCAAGTTATCTAATTATGTTCAGTCAGTGCCCTGCCACTAAGATATGTCAAAAAGGATATGGTTACCTTACAAAAGTTGACTAAAAAGAGTGATTTCTTCAGCAGTGATTTTTAGCATTGCCAACTTCCTCAGTGGAAGCTAGCTGAAGGGCTTTCTGTTCGAACCACAGTGACATCTAGAGGTTGTTTTGTGCATAACATGTCAACCAAAGGGTAGAGCTGGCTGAATCAGATGGAGTTACACTTTTATTTATTTTTTTCAACAAGATATCAAGACGCAAAATGTGCTCTACCAAATGGTGGTGCTGGCAGTTAAAAGGTTAATGCATCAATTATTAAGGATGTTACTCTGGGTACTTAAGTATATTTTGATACTCATACTTTTCTACTTTTTCTACTTTGTCCAACCCTCGCATCTTATGACTGTGTCCACTTATAACGCCTTAATTACAAGGTAGTCTCTCAGTTTTAGAGTTGTCCAGAAATGAGTCCGAGAATGAGTGGTGACGTGAAGTCATGTGACTGTGCTGTGTGTCCTTTAAAGCCTAATGTTAGCTTCCAAATGAAAAAAGAAATGTTAATATGTTAGGATTATCCTGCTTAAAAGTTTGTTTTGCCACAGAGATTATTTTTCTGGACAATCCAAAATCCAATGAACAATTCTTACTGTATTTTTGTCAAGGGAACCATATCGATGCACACTTCAGGGTCGGCCAGCAGATACATGTCATCCCTGCAGCACTCTGTTGCGACACCATCAAATGTGCTTCATGCTGTGATTAACTGTCTTTTAATGCAGGGTTGCCAACTCTCACACATCTGGCGTGTGACACACGCTTTCACTCTCAATCTCACGCTCTCATATGGGCTCAGAACAGTCTCATAATACACACATGCGCACAGAAGGATTCTCACTTGTATTTCATGATCCGCAAAAGGATTCAAACTTGTATTTCCGGATCCACACTTGTGTTTTTCAATGCACACACAAATGTATTCCGTTTCATATACATGTAAATAAAATCCAAATACAGAAAAAAGTTTTAGATGTGTATTTTTGATGCTCACATATTTGTTTCCCGTTTGAATCCCCTGAACCTGCAAACACAAACAGCTTTCTGTGCACGGATCGCTGTGCATTCGTGTGTGGGTTTTTTGAGACTCCCCTGACGGTCAGCCGATTCGTACTTGTAATTATTTCTATCTATAGCCAATCAGATGTCTCCTCAATTCTAAGCCAATCACATGAGCGCGCCCCCACGAGGGTAGATTTCTTGCGTTCATGACGTAGCGCTTCATGTACGCATTTTGCGCAGTCCGGAGCTGACAGCTCCATGGAGCCTGCCTGCAGGCGCTAATGTCAGGAGGACACCCTCCACTCTCAGTACAGCGCCACTTTCCGAACAGGAAATGCACGCAAATACAAGCCTTTATATTATTAAGGTACAGCGCCACTTTCCAAACCATTGATGAATGCTTGTGTAAACAAAGACGGCAGGCAAAACCGTTTTAAATGTGTGTTTCCTGTATGGCGAATACAGCTGCTTTATTTATGTCTGTATGAAGTTGTTGTGAGTGTGGAGGGAGCAGCTACAGGTTAGCTTAGCCTAATCAATCAGTGCACTACGAAGCCAGTGCTAGACCTGTTAACGGGGGGAGCCCCGCCGGTCATTATCGGCCGATATTCACTCTTAATAGTTTGATCGGTGCTCTCTATAAAGGCCGATCAGGAGAGCTGGATCTGATCGATATGGATATAAACGCGAGTGAAGTATAACCGGACGCGAGAGAGAGATCAGATCAGCTGCTGAGTCTGATGGAGACACGCTGCTCTGCATGATCACCTGAAGCTTCTCCCTCTGTTTAGCGAGCTGACCGGACTGCGCAAAATGCGTATGAAGTAATCTTACCCTCGTGGGGGCGCGCTCGTGTGATTGGTTTAGAATGAAGGAGACATCTGATTGGCTATAGATAGAAAAAATTACAAGTACGAATCGGCTGACCGTCAGGGGAGTCTCAAAAAACCCACACACGAATGCAAAGCGATCCGTGCACAGGAAGCGGTTTGTGTTTGCAGGTTCAGGGGATTTAAACGGGAAACTAATAAGTGAGGATCAAAAATACGTATGTAAAACTTTTTTCTGTATTTGGATTTTATTTACATGTATATGAAACGGAATACATTTGTGTGTGCATTGAAAAACACAAGTATGGATCCGGAAATACAAGTTTGAATCCTGCTGTGTGCATGTGTGTATTATGAGACTGTTCTGAGCCCATACTCTCACGCTGCCCAAACTATTCTCACGCCAAAAACAAGATGAACCGGCGATCGTTTTTGAGTTGGTTATTTACAATGTTGAGTTGACAGCTGCTCAAGCTGTCGATCCGCCCCCACCACTCTTAACAACGTTAACAGACAGCAGAGCAGTGGGAGCCGGTTGGTCAATCCCCGACCCGTATTGCACATGCGCAGATCTAAGATCCAGTAGAAATGATAACAAGTAAAATTCTGCTGCTTATTGTTCTACTAGGCCAAAATAGAGTCAAAGAGTATATGAGAGTGAGAGTGCGTTAATTAATATATTTGGCAGTTTGGAGTAAGTCTGTAGATTTGTGTGTGTGTGTGTGTGTGTGTGTGTGTGTGTGTGTGTGTGTGTGTGTGTGTGTGTGTGTGTGTGTGTGTGTGTGTGTGTGTGTGTGTGTGTGTGTGTGTGTGTGTGTGTGTGTGTGTGTGTGTGCGTGCGTGCGTGCGTGCGTGCGTGCGTGCGTGCGTGTGTTTCATGTATAGGCCTCTCCAGAGTTGGGTGTAACGTTACTGTAATAATATTACTTTTGTCGGTAACGGAGTAGTGTAACGCGCTACTCTTATAATTCAGTAATCACACTACAGTTACTAACATTGCCCCGACGCGCGTTACTTCGTTACTTTCTAAAATCAGTCATAATCAAACCTCAACAAACACCTGCAAAGAACACATGCTAAGGTGAAGCTAACGCACAGCTATTTGTTTTTTGTTTACATCACGTAGTCTGTTCTTCTTCTCTGTTTTCCGGTTGTTGCCTGTTTTGAATGACGAATACACACTACTGCCGCCTGCTGGTAAGGAGAGTTATTGCCACTCACGCATGCGCAGTTCGTACGTGCTCGGCTGAAGTCTTCTTGGTGGTGTGTTCCAGTGCAACACATGGCCAACACGCAGGAGAACACGCCGACGCAACAGCGTGAGCAGAGATAGACTGCGCAAATATACAGATAGCAGGAGACAGAGGACAGCCATGGTCAGATAGGAAAACATTCAGGATCTGGATCAGTCTAGAACTAAAGAGAACATTTGAAACTTTAGCAGTCTGCGTGATCGGCCTGAAGGGAGGGGCGGGCCGGCCCTGCGAGTAAAGTAACGAGTAAAGTAACGAGTAAAGTAACGAGTTACTTTATGTAGACTAGAGTAACGAAGTAGTGTAATATATTACTTTTTTTTTTTAAAAGTAATATGTAATATATTTTTTTAGTAACGACCCCATCTCTGGGCCTCTCGCGATAATTAATTTTGTTGGATACATTTTCCCGGAAATTATTGCGATAAACGATAATATTGTCGGCATCGTTGTATGACCATTTTAGACCACTGACATAATGATAATATATAATAATAATTCAAGTCCTTTCAAACTGCTAGTCACATCCTCATGTAAATGGAAATGTATCGAGTTCATTTTTATTTATCGTACGATAAGTCAATTAATTGCTTATCGCGACAGGCACACAATAAAACAGTGGAAACAAACATGTGTTTGACTTTCGTGAATGAAACTGTGTGCCCTTTATAGTCTGTGTCCAATATTGTGTAAGGTCCCGCAACTGACACAATAGCAGTCATTTAGTGCTCATATGTGTAATCAAACCCATGATATCAAAATCTCACTCCAGCCAGGTACCCAAAGTTGGCAACCCTGTTTTAATGAAGCCTGTAAAGTGTGCTCTGTCATCGAGAACATGCAATTTCTAGGAAACTATCACGGCGCGTCATCAGCATATCACTTCATCTTCACTCATTTTACAAGGAGTCACAAGATTTTACAAGCAGTAGAGGAATACCCAAGTAGTATTATTTGACAGGTCTTATTGATTTTTTCCCATGGCAACTAAGCCTTGTTGTGAGGACACAAGCTTGGCAGGGATAAGACAGCTGTGGCCTGACAACGAACAGCTGCATGTGGAGCGAGAGACAGGAAGGACAATTTTGGTAAAAGTCAGTGTGAAGAGAAGAGGAAGACACAGAGCAGCCCATGAAGGGTTACACTAACACTAACTCGCTCGCCCTTGGCTTGGCTTTGAGTGATTCCTAAGCAGCTGTGGGAAGTTTCTGAAGTGATGGAGGTCAATGTATCACACTTGACAGTATTCACAGTGTTGAGTATGCCAGCACCCTGAGAAACTACAGGCCTCAGCTAAGCTCCAAAATGGCGGTGCAGCATCACCTCCGTTCCTCAGCATCAACCTTTACTGGGAGCCACAGGAGAGGGAGGGGGGTGGGCCGCACAGGAGCAGGGGAAATAAATCAAAAGCAATGTACACTTCCTGCTTGTGTGGCTCTGCATCTGTTTCAGTGTGTGCATTCATGCATCTGTTTGTGTGTGTGTCTGTGTGTGCTGTGACACTTTAATTAATTTCCCTATCCCTTACCAGCAGTGGCTCCTCCTCTCCTTGTCGAGCGCTGGCAGGTGACTCTTGTTAGCAGCCCAGCGAGCGGGAAGTGACTGCGCCTGACAATATAATTTACATTGTCGCCAGAGAGCGTTCGGCGCACCGCGGCCTTATTTATGCCACATTAGGGGATTTGTGTGCCGCCGTCTTCAGGTCCAATCCATCAGATGGCTGTTTTCCAATGCCGCTTTATTGGAGCGTGCCCTTGAGAGAGCGCTGAGTAGCGAGTAGTGTGTACTCTGTGTGCGACTATGAGAGTTGGTCGTGTGTGTGTATGGATTGTGGTACTCCTTGTGTGTGGATACAGTCCACTGGCTTTGGCTAGCATTGTCAGACAAATGGATTCCCTTCTCCGGCAGACCAAATTACAGCTATAACTTCAGAAGGGGCACAATGATTACGAGGCCATTGTCATATCAGTGTGCCTGCACAGCAGAAAAGTGGCTACTTTCCTGCTGTGCCAGGGCTTCTTTAACAGCGTGTCCTCTACGGGAGCGCCGAAATCCTTCCCTCTTCGGCTGTCAGGTCTTCCTCTATTGACTTGTCTGCCTTTGTAACGGTCCCAAATTACAGTCAGTCCTGCGGTGTGCATTTTACTGGAGGGCTGTCTGGATAAGTGAGTTAGATGCAAAGTGACATGGACACCCACACGCGGTACAAGCATGGCACAAGGCTTAGCGTGCAGGAATATGCATGGGAGAGATCTGGCAGTGGGAATTGGGTAATGAACGACACCAAGGAGCTCATTTTTCACAGAGGATACAAAATGTCGGGTCCGGAAAGACATGTCGGGGCTGCGAGGCGGCAACACATGCGGCTCCAAGTGCTGCTCGTTAATCATAAGGCAGGGAGCAGCAGCGAGGGGACCCATATCCATCTGTAGCATACTTATGAGAGTATTATAAACGTGCCGTGCAGCTGGTTGAGGGAGAGAGTAAACAGCCGAGCAGTGCGTGCCCTTACAAGGACTGAGCCTGAAACACCTGTTAGCACACACTGGTCACCTGGCCCGCAATGCTATCACAACAAATACACCAAGATAATCTACTTAGATAATAGTTAGGTCAAACAATCTGTCTCGTTTAAAATAACATGCTGTCATCTGTTCTGCATTATTTCATTAGGGGAGAACAAGGTTGGTCGTAATTTGTTTTACTTTCATTTGAATTCATTAAAAACTGTATTTTGGTTCATTATTATAGTTGTAGGAATATAGTAAACTATATATTAATTTATTTAGCACATTTCTAGTCTTACAACCACTCAACGTACTTGTATAACAATAGTAATTTACCAACAGTGTATTATGCAGTGGCTCAGTCAGTAGGGGCTTGGACTGGGAGCCGTAATATGGAGTACGGACTGGTACTTGCAGAGGTCCCAGTTCACCTACTGGGCCCTGCCGCGGGGCCCTTGAGCAAAGCACTGGATGCCCCCCCCCCACACACACTCCCAATCTCTCCCCAGGTGCTGTTCAATAGCTGCACTGCTCCTAGTACAGTGGCTATGCCATGTGGAGCAATCTCGTCCAAGAAGCAGTATTTTTTTCACATGACTGTAAAAACCAAACGGTGGTGAAAATTAGTAAAAGTGAAAGGGTTTCCAACTGTAGACCTGCAGACAACAAAGTTATGCAAATATTCCCAGCACACGAACACCCAATCTGCCAACCCCTCCCAAATATACCCAACCCCACCTAAATCCCTCTTGCACCCCTGCATATCCTGAGGACACGGGGCAATTTATCCCTTTAATTAATTGGTGCTGCTGCCTTGCTGGAAAAAGACAATAAATGGGGGTAGTGTGTGCTGTGTCAGTGTGTGTATCTAATGACTGTAAAGTGCTGCGGACGGAGGGAGGGGGCGGGGGCGGAGCGGGTTGATAAATTAGGCAGGAGTGAACTTTACACCCCACCCTTACCACTGGGAGTGGAAGGGAGGGAGACGGGGAGTGGGGGAGAGAAATGACGAGGTCTATCACAGTGATGGTGTGGCTGTGCTGCTCCTGGCTGAGCACCACTGCTCTTATTCTCCGCCTGCTCGGAGACACAGACAGAGATACGTCTGCTGTGTACCTCACTCACATAAAATTACACCGGATCCCTCAGACAACATAAAGAAAATTACACCGTTACACCGCAAAATAAAGCAGACAAGTAAGGTTTCTAGGTTCATATCAGTATTTAGTGTCTCTACTGTGACATGTCTCCATGCTTTAATTTTTTTCAAAAAAGTCTTTATTTTTCTCATGCTGCCTGTGCTGCAGCACCTCTTTTCACCCTCTGTCTGAAACCAGAGCCCCAGTCTGCTCTGATTGGTCAGCTGGATGGCTGTGTTGTGATTGCAGCCATTTACATATACAAATAAAACCTATATAACACACTACAGGAAAGGGAAAACCCCAACAAGCAACATAGGGCCTCTTTAAAAGATGGAACCGTTGTCACAGCAGTTCATTTAGAGGGACAGATATGAGGGTTACAAACTGGTTATGGTGCTTGTGCGGCGATAGGGATGCTGCACCAGGGGGGAGGTCACCTGTGGAGAAAAGGGCACATACTTTATAGTGTATTTATCTACATGTGTGTGTATAGTATGGGCGCATTTAAGTGTTTCCAAGTGTGATGTGTTTAGCCTGTTTCGGGGTCTTGTATGGTTATTTTTGTATGCATGTCTAATATGTGTTTCAGAAGTAAAACCGAAGGGGGAAACATTAATGGGAATCTCTGACTGCAGATAAGAGAAGAGTAATGGTTAGTCAGTTTATGTCCTCGTAATTAGAAACCACACCACCTCTCCGGGTAGAGGTTGAATTTACTGACATTAATGTAAATTTAAAACTCCCCCAGATTGATCCGAATGGTCGCTGGGATTTGTTTCACGCCTTCATATTGATTTGAATCTGTTGCTTTCAAAGCACTAATTAATAATGATAATCAAAGTGTCACAGGTCGTTAACATCATCGCCTTGATGTCTTTGTGTACCTCCCTGTTTTCCGTCTTTCCTCGGGTTACCTGCTTGTGACTGCTGTGGCACACCTGCAGAACTAAAACAACATGTTTTAATGACAGGAAATGTATATGTAACTCTGTTTCACATGATTTATGACTAGATCCCTTATAATAAGCAACCTAATTACAGGCGCTATTAAAATTACATCTTGCCAATCCAATTAAGTTGTCTGGCTCTCGGAGTGTGTTTCCTGTGGGGGCATTTAAGGTTCATCAGCAGTTAAAGAGCAAAGAGGTTTTATTGAGATATACAAAAAGATCATAATCTACTAAACCATTACAGCCTGCACAACTATGTAAATGTATAAGTCGGGGTTCATTATAAGGTATAAGCAACTTTTATGAGGATAGGTAGTGCAAAAGTACGGTATGTGTAATGGTCATTGGAAATGCTGTAGTACTTACTAAAGAAAATACTTTTTCTTTAGACTTGAGACAAGCTCCGAGTGAACATAAATATTGAGAACGTTATATAGTTTTAATAAGGTCATATATTACACACATTTCCTCCATAGTTTACTGACTCATGAAACAAAAGTCCCAGACTTCGGCCACACCCAAAAATGATTTACCGAATTCCTCAAACCTAACGTTTTTTTTGTGTTTTTAAGGTTTTACTGTTAGGTTTAATGTTAGCGTTAAAGTTTTAATTATATAATTTGTAGAATTTCAACATTAAAAACATTTAGACCTGTGGTTTATATTTTAAATTTTACCAAAATTTTACCTAAATTATCTTAAAAATGTCGGAGAAATTTGTAATTTAAATAAACGGTGACACGCGTTTCACGTGTCTCATTTAATAATGTCGTTTCATATTTGAGCAAGCGTCCAGGATGTCTGCCAGAAGATGTTGGCTTTTAATCCAGTTTAAGCCACATTTTTACCACAGGATATTTCAGCTTTTAAACTCCAACGATCCACCTCTACTGTACGTCACAACGCCACCAAACTTTGTCTTTTGTTATTGTTTTGATTGAGAGGGAACACTTACTAACTATATCCAACACTACATCCAACACATCCAATGTAATGTCTAGTCAACTCAACATGTTCAATCTTAGCCTAAAGAATATGGGAAATGACGTATACAACTCATTGCCTCCCCTTTCTCTCTCCTGCTCTCCAGCCGGCAGTGGCTCAGTAAGTTGGGGCGTGGACTGGGAGCCGTAGGGTCGCCGGTTCAAGTCCCCGACCAGACCTAAATATGGAGTGTGGACTGCTACTTGGAGAGGTCCCAGTTCACTTCCTGCCCTGCCGTGGTGCCCTTGAGCAAGACACCAGACATCTCACTCCCATTGCTCCCTGGGCGCTGTACCACTGCTCCTGGTACTAGGATGGGCTAAAAGCAGAGCACACATTTCACTATGTGTGACCTTCTTCTTCTTCTTCTTCTTCTTCTTCTTCTATCCCTGGCATTACACCTGTGTCAGTGTGACGGATAAAAAGGGAGGCAGGGTGTAAAAGAGCTGCCGTGTGAAGATAAAGCTATTTGGTACTGTCACAAGTCTCCCATTGTGGAAGGATAGGGGGTGCTGAACAAGCGAGGGGAGTGAAGAAGATCGGCCCATCCATCACGACCACGCGGGACTGACACAACAAAAGATGGAGAGCGGGGAGAGGCCTCTCGGCTGCGAGGGGCCGGGGAAGTCGAAACAATATTTTTTGGCGCCTGTCAGGCTGTCCAATATTGGAGGCCGATATATGAACTATCTAGCACTGATGTAATGCGCCTCATAAATCTGCTTTAATTACTCGGCGTGGGGACAGCCAGTGGGAGCCCGCGCCTGGATTTATGGCATATCCGCTTGGCATCTTAACGACTCTGTGCTTTTAATATCATTACCCTGTAATTTATTATGCTGCCAGGGTGCACACCCAAAGCTTCAGCATAACTCTTGTTTATTTATGCCCGTTTAAAGGCCACTTCAGTGACACAGGCATTTAGCACATTTCAGCTGGGCTTTAATCATTTGTCCTAATGAGGCCATTATGCAGCGGTGTCCTCTAGCTGGCTCCGACTGTGGCGCGATGGTTCGGGCCAAACCCTGGGAAGCTGGGCGAGGTGGCAAGTTTGCTGGTTCATGGTGTGTGTGTGTGTGTGTGTGTGTGTGTGTGTGTGTGTGTGTGTGTGTGTGTGTGTGTGTGTGTGTGTGTGTGTGTGTGTGTGTGTGTGTGTGTGTGTGTGTGTGTGTGTGTGTGTGTGTGTGTGTGTGTGTGTGTGTGTGTGTGTGTGTGTGTGTGTGTGTGTTTCAGTGCCACTCTCTGGGAGGCCGGAGTGTGAATGGCAGCATTTAGTTCTGGGTGTTCTCGTCCAGTCAGACCTCGCTGGCAGAAAATGTCTCTTCTCTTTCTTTATCTTCCTCTCCCCGTCTAAAGATGGTGAAAAAGCCCCTCGGCGTTCCCCTTCGTTGTCTCTTCCATTTCCTACTGTTCCCCTCTCATTACCCCTTCACATCTCCTTCTCTATTCATCCACTTTGCAGCCGTCCTTCCCCCAATTTATCCCACTCTACTCCTCACTTGTCTGACTGCTGAGGAGGGTGCAGACAGGCTGCGTTTCTGCTGCCATGTCATGCTAATGGTTTCCAGATCAGGCTCCATATTACACCCAGGCGATGGCCCGTCTCGCCCGTCTCCCTAATGCTAGCTGCTAAATGCCTGCGCAACCGCCAGTGACAGTGACATATTAGCTTTGCGTCCCTCTGCAATCTGATACCTCTGAGTTTGCCACCATACTAAAGATTTGATTAATGTTGTTCCATTTGGTGGCTGTAATTGGCTGCGACTGGAGCGCAGAATAATCAGGCGTTCCCATTCAGAGCGGCTACAGAGGGAGGGGGGAGAAGGGGGGAGCAATGCTAACGAGCAAGCTAGTTAATTAAGCCTGCAGCACAGTGGTGACAGTTACTGATGACTGCTATGACAAACCAGCACTTCTCCACTCCTCCTCCTCCTCCTCCTCCTGCTCTGCTTTTCCTGAGCGAGGTAGGATGTTAGATTCACACAACTTGTACTTTTTGCGTGTGATTATTATTCAAAGTGGAAACAGGTACATGGTTGAATTATTACCTATTTAACTCTAGCTCATCGCAAGGCAACTTTATTTGCAGCCAATAGCACATTTCATACATCAGGGCGATGCAATGTACTTCAGTTTAACGTAGTAAAAGTAAAGCTGATTTGTATATTGAAAAACTGAAATGTTGGCTTTAATTAAATGTATCATGTCAACAGATGTTACATAATTATACTCGATTTCAACTAACCTAATATAATTATGTCTAATCTTTTGACGTAATAATTAAACGACTTTTATCACCACCCGGGACCATTTGCCGCATTCCATCCTCTCCGTCACCCTGTTTCAACTCAAACTTTTAAATGAGGACATTTCAAAGCTAACAAGATTAAATATGACTTTTATCAACGGTCAAAGTCAGACATTTTTGAAAAACGTTTACATTCTTTTTTGAAAACACAAAAAAAGTGTTGTAACTGCTTCTGCACGGCAACCATTTAAAACAATACGACTCCCTTTTGTCAATGCAAGCAAAGATCACAAAAAACGTTGTCGCATGTAAAAAAGGAATGCTGGTTATATTGCTTCACTAAAATAATTGAGCGTCGTGACAGTTTATTTAGCTGATGGCTGTCACTGAACTGTAAAACAGCAATTAAATGAGTGTGGGATTCATCATGGTCGTGTCGCGGCCTCGTCTCCTGGAATCACTCTCAGACACAGAATACCTTCCCCGACAGACGATCAATCAGACGCCGTCAGACATTAAAACTTCTCTATTAGCGGCGGTACGAGGATGTGTGTTACATTTATTGTCTCATCAGTTGGGTGTCAGTTTACTGGCAGTCTGTAATGTTGTTCAAATGTATTCAGCTTTCCTTTCCAAGTGTACGCCTTCTCAAACCATGCTTTTTAAAACTACATGTGTAATACTTTTTAAGATTGTATGTTGTGGTAAAGTAAAACATTTTTCTAGAAACCCAATTCCCATATAGAGCAAAAACAATATTATTTAACTATCATTCAGATCCTCTATCTATACTGCAGTGGTTTTTGGCTTTCTCTTAAATGTAGCTCATTCACTTCAGAAACACTTTTTCTTATATTCCATGGAATGCTCTTAACTGGATGGCCTACCTGCCTGTCAGACTTCCATCTCGTGCACAAACTTATCTCGTGCCCTCATTGGTGTCCGTGTGTGTTGGAGGAGGGGCTCTGTAAGGAAGTCTGAAGGAAGGGGCAGATTTTTTTCGGTTGTGTACTTTCAAATTCTAGCGCACTCGAGCTGGTTTCTCCATTCTTACCTACCTACCTTTAACAAATGTCACATGTCCAACCTAAATGTGATCTGACTGTGGTTGTAGTGTGTGTTGTTTACTGGAAAATTACTCAGGTCTGGGGCTAGTTGTATAAACAAATAGACAGTCTTTGACCTAAATCAATTTATAAACTCATCTTTGTAGAGACGATAAGTTGTACTTTGGTGCTAAAGCTCTCCGTTGAGTGATATGACTAATTTAAAGCCAACCTTAGATGTCGAGCAATGCATTATGGGTAAAATAAGACACTTGGGGTTAGGGTTTGGATTCAACATAAATAGTGACAGGAGCTTCGACTTTGCAAAAATCTATGTATGGAAGACAATAACAGAAAAGGTCAACTGTATAAATCTGTTGTAACTGAAAGTAATTCATGAACAGTTGAAAAAGTTAGCTAAAACTTTACTAAAAGTGGTGGACAGTAGTTAGATAAAAGGGATGGATAAACAGTTGAAATAGTTAGCTAAAAGTTAACTTAAGACGATATAACACAATACTATATAATAGTAAGATAAAAGTAATGAATGAGCGCTTGAAAGAGTTAGCTAAAAGTGATGGATAGACCAGTGCTTCTCTCACTTTTTTCAGTAGTGTACCCCCTTTGAAACATTTTCTCAGCCAAGTACCCCCTGACCGACCCCGGACATTTTTGACAGAAAAAGCCTATATAAATAATTACAATATAGTGAGTACAGTGTTTGATTTATTAACTCCTTAATGCATGAATTACAACAAACTAAGGATATTTTCATCTTTATGCATGAAAAAAAAGAGTTTTTCAATTGAATATTAATATATGTTTAAAAAACCAATGAACAAAATGATATATTAATAAAAACTATAAATACAATACACAAATGTAACATGTTTATATGAGGACCCCCTTAGTGGTTCTAGGAATATTAAAAAAAATTTGTGACCAACTTTTTATTGTTGTTTTTTTTTTTTTTCGCCCTCACAAAAGGGATTTATACAGATACAAATTATATAGAAGACAATACAAAAAGAAGAAAGAAAGAAAGAAAAAAAGAAATATATATATATAGGGAATCCCTTTCCCATGCCACCCCGTCCCCCCCTCTTCCCACCCATCTTGCCATTTCACAGAAAATCCTACCTGATGTTTTTTAGCAATCGTCTGACTTCATCTATATATTATATATATATTATAGCATAACAATTTATAGAATAACAATTTCTAGGAATATTTTATATAAAATTGTGTTTTCTGTTAACTTATTGTACTAAGATTATTTTTGTAATCATGCATGGTATTTTTTTAATTAACCTTTTAATTTGTTTTACCTCACGTACCCCCTGCAGTACCCCAACGTACCCCTAGGGGTCCGCGTACCCCCATTTGAGAATCACTGGGATAGACCACTAAAAGGTCACATATTAAACAAAATCCACTTTTTCATGTCTTTTATACATAAATATGTCTCCCCTCATAGATCAACATTGTGTTTTTTAAACCAATCATTACAGCATTTAAAGTGGACCTATCATGCTATATTTGAAAAATATATTATATATATTGCTTTTTAAACACATGTGCTCTCCAGTACAGGTTAGCTCTGAGTGTTAGTGAGGCTTGCTAATGTAAACAAACACGTCCAAAACACGTCAGGCATTGTTTCTGATAGCAACTTTCTGTGGGTCCGCCAACGTCAGTTCGGATAGACACGTCAGTTCGGATGGAAATCTGTATCCGCTCGTTGTACACCCATTTTAAAAAGATTTGGGTACGGAGGAAAAGAGAGAGGGTTTTATTTTCTGATGCTGCGTGAGTTCCCCGACGCACCGGGGACACATATTTATGTTTAAAAGACATCACAAAGTGCATTTTGCATGATAGGTCCCCTTTAAAGCTACACACACAGAATCAGCACTTTTGGATCAGAGCTGAAACAGAGGGGATTATGGGATGCTACAATAATCTGTTTGGTGTTTTCGACCCAAACACTTCAGAAACATGTTCTGTATATCCAATCTGAAAATCTATGACTTTTCTAAGGCCAATACTTGTAAACGAAATGTACGCAACTGGCCCTAGGAATACTTGGAGCACTTAGATTACATCAGATAGCATTTATCTAAGTATCTATCAATAATCTGTCATGAAATCTACTCTTAAATCAACAAAAGACAGATTTAGTATTGTGGGGCCTGAGGTGTCTGAATGAGTAATGGAGAGTCTTGATCTCAGAGGATTAGGCAACATCAGCAGGGCGTTCCTCCATGATTTACTCCCAAAACACAAAGACCTGCTCATTGGAGCTCTTTAGCCCAAATATGGCTGCTTCCTCAAGCCTTTTGTCATGGGGACTCTGTGTCTTTATATTTGTCCGTGTGAGAGAGCGTGTGTTTATGTTTGTGTGTGTGTTGAGAGATCGGAGGTGTGAGAATAGGGGTGATGACAGCAGATGAGTGCTTTGTTTGGAGAGAGATTTGGCCTTCAACAGAAGTAGAGATCCCTGGTGTGTGTGTGTGTGTGTGTGTGTGTGTGTGTGTGTGTGTGTGTGTGTGTGTGTGTGTGTGTGTGTGTGTGTGTGTGTGTGTGTGTGTGTGTGTGTGTGTGTGTGTGTGTGTGTGTGTGTGTGTGTGTGTGTGTGTGTGTGTGTGTGTGTGTGTGTGTGTGTGTGTGTGTGTGTGTGTGTGTGTGTGTGTGTGTGTGTGTGTGTGTGTGTGTGTGTGTGTGAGCTGCCACCCGCCTCCCAGTAGACTAATGACAAGACAAACAGCAGGTTAATTCTGTCTCTCTCACTACCTGTGTGTTTATGTGTTGAAAGTGCTCTCCTTCTCCGAGCTCCCAGACAGTTGTGACAATACTGAACAGCAGGGCCTTCAGAGTGTGTGTGTGTGTGTGTGTGTGTGTGTGTGTGTGTGTGTGTGTGTGTGTGTGTGTGTGTGTGTGTGTGTGTGTGTGTGTGTGTGTGTGTGTGTGTGTGTGTGCGTGCGCGCGCGTGCGTGCGCGCGTGCGTGCGTGTGTGCGTGTGTGTGTGTGTGTGTGTGTGTGTGTGTGTGTGTGTGTGTGTGTGTGTGTGTGTGTGTGTGTGTGTGTGTGTGACTGATGACAGCAAACAGAGAGAAACAGCATGTGCAGCCTGGGTGAGGAGGACAGGGGGGAGGAGAGGAATGATTCATGTGTGAGGGAGCAGGACGCTGACCTGAGAATAACCCCCCTGATCTCTCTCTGACCCCAGGCCCCTCACCAGGGGCAGGTTAAGAGTAAACTAGGGACCTATAAAAGTCTAATAATGGTTCATGCTTATATTAGAGTTGTATCTGGATATTTAACTTGAGCTGACAGTCATCAGTAAAGTTTATCTACTTGTCGTTTTAAAGTGGCTCTGAAGGCATTACAAAGGCATCAATAACTTTAATAATACATGAACAATTATGTTGTCCCGTATTCATTAGAATCTTTAAAGCTAAGTGATCAAATAAATATAGTAAATTGAGGTACAAAGTAACAAACAATGGAAATACGTAAATAAAATACAAGTAGCTCGAAATTGGATTTGACTAAATTACTTAGTGACTGTCACTTTTTACAAAACCTGTATGGCTCCTTTTATAAATGAGAGAGAGAGAAGAGGGAGAAAGTGAGTCACAAACACCCTCTTCAACATCTGGTGCTTTTCCAATACACTTCACTGAGGCCGCTGACATATACTAACTCATAGAGAGACGGGGTTTGGCTCCTTTTTCAAAGTTACGAGGCAAATTAGGTCCAGTTCAAAAGGTTCTTGGTGTCCCATCCATTTATAAGGGGGTGATTTATTATCCAAGTGCTCTTCCTTTCAGCGGGGGCTGGAGAAGGGCTGGTAAACATTGACATAAATCTCAGGGGATTTTCCAAATTGCAAATTGCGGCTCTCTCATTTTTAGCCTTCTCTCACACAGTGTTTCCGCTGAGATTCAACACAAAATGTCTCGTAAACAAACCCATGTGACAAACACGTGACAAACACTCCTCCTATTGGACCTTAGAGAAACGTGATGACATTTGGGATGGCAGTCCCTTTTTTTGTAAGATGTATGTATGTATGTTAGAAAGGATAGAGTTTCCTTTACGCACATATTCGGTTCATATTCGTAAACAAACCCATGTGACAAACACGTGACAAATACTCCTCCTATTGGACCTTAGAGAAACATGATGACATTTGGGATGGCAGTCTCTTTTTTTTAAGATGTATGTTAGAAATGATAGAGTTTCCTTTATGCACATATTCTGCTCAGATAAGGACTTTAAACGAAACCAAGAAGTCATTCATGTCCTATAACTTTTACAGTCTCTTATACGAATGTTTAGGTGTTTATTCATAAGATACAAATAGACAGCAGTGTCTTTTGATTTCATTTAGAAGTGGTAATAGCTACATTGTCAAGTATTCATGATTGCATTCAAAACATATATTTGAGATTTCATATAAAGTCAGAGATCCGAGTTCATGAACACAAGCGTTGACTTATTGAGTTGAAAATGTTTGAGCAAAGTTTGTCTGATCCAAGTATACATTTCTTACAAATGCACAAATAATGCAAATGGTTTATGTTTCTCTCTGAAGGTACATTAAAGTTGCCGTTTAACATCTCTGAGCTCATTGTTTCTTGTTCTTGACACACTCATCGTCTTGTTGCTGCAAAAAAGCTCCATCCTCTGTCGCTGGGTTGTTCTTCTCCTTTAGGTAAATACAAATCTGAGTTGACAAATATGACATGTGGGGTTCCTCAAGGCTCCATCTTGGGGCCTCTTCTCTTTAACGTCTACATGCTACCACTGGCTCAGATAATGAAAAACAACTAAATAAGTTACCATAGCTATGCAGATGACACACACATTTACATAACCATTTCACCAGGAGACTATTCTCCAGTTAAAACACTGAGTAAGTGCATTGAACAAATCAATGACTGGATGTGTCAGAACTTTCTCCAATTAAACAAAGATAAAACTGAGGTAATGGTCTTTGGAGCCAAGTCAGAACGTATAAAAGTTAGCGCTGAGCTTCAGCCTGCAATGTTCAAAACAACAGATAAAGCCAGAAGTCTAGGTGTAGTCATGGACTCTGACCTGAGTTTCAACAGTCACATTAAAACAGCTACTAAATCAGCATACTATCACCTAAAGAACATATCTAGGATTAAAAGACTAATGTCACAGCAGGATTTGGAAAAACGTGTCCATGCTTTTATCTTCAGTAGACTGGACTACTGCAATGGTGTCTTCACAGGTCTCACTAAAAAATCTATTAGGAAGCTGCAGCTGATTCAGAACGCCGCTGCTCGAGTCCTCACTAACACTAAGAAAGTGGATCACATCACTCCTGTTCTGAAGTCTTTACACTGGCTTCCTGTGTGTCAAAGAATAGATTTCAAAATACCGCTGCTGGTTTATAAAGCACTGAATGGTTTAGGCCCAAAATACATTTCTGACCTCCTGCTAAACTATGAACCATCCAGATCTCTCAGGCCTTCAGGGACTGGTCAGCTTTCTGTCCCCAGAGTCAGAACTAAACATGGAGAAGCAGCGTTCAGTTGTTATGCTCCAAATATCTGGAACAAACTCCCAGAAACCTGCAGGTCCGCTGCAACTTTGACTACTTTTAAATCCAGGCTGAAGACTTTTCTTTTTGTCGCTGCTTTTAATTGAAACTGAGCTGTTGTGTTCATCAGTAAAGTGGAACTTCAGTGTGAACTATTCACATCTTAAACTGCACTGTAACCTTTTATCCATGTATTTTTTCTTTTAATGTTTCTTTTATTACCTTTTCTTTTTAATGACTGTTTTTAAATGCCTTTGTCTGAATGTCTTTCATTTTTGTAAAGCACCTTGAATTGCCTTGTGTTGAAAGGTGCTATATAAATAAACTTGCCTTGCCTTGCATTTCTGTTTGGGTCAGTCGCCGCCCACACTTTATGGTTCCCATGAAGCACTTGATGTCAGGGAGCTCAGCTGTTTTGACAGGAGCTTGGACTTGTTGCAGCTGATTTATGGGCCTGGATCTGGAGAGAGACAGACAGATAAAGAGAGAGAGAAGAAGGGACAGAGACAGTGAGGATGAATAGAGCGTGATCACTTGTCTCCTTGCCTTCCTGCCAGTCTGCCTGCTGGGCAGTAGCTCTGCGGTGTGTCCACCCCCCCTGTAATTACACTTTACGACTTGCTCCACAGTAAATGCTACATAAATCTTGTGACGTCCCCCCATTACATCCCCTGCCCACACACACACACACACACACATACACACACATACACACACACACATACACACACACACACCCCTTATCATGCAAACATTGGAATCCCTGCCCGCAATTTCCTCCCTTTATTGGAAGTCACTTCTGATGTAATGGTGCTTTGATGATTGCACAGTAAAATTCTACATGGGGTGATATTTGTGCAGATTGTGTGTTGGCACAGTGTGTGTGTGTGTGTGTGTGTGTGTGTGTGTGTGTGTGTGTGTGTGTGTGTGTGTGTGTGTGTGTGTGTGTGTGTGTGTGTGTGTGTGTGTGTGTGTGTGTGTGTGTGTGTGTGTGTGTGTGTGTGTGTGTGTGTGTGTGTGTGTGTGTGTGTGTGTGTGTGTGTGTGTGTGCACGCGTGTGCGTGCGTGTGTGTGTGCGTGTGCGCGTGTACGTGTCCCTGTCAGCTCTCACTGTCAGTGTGTTTGCTGACAGAATCCAGGCCTTGCTAGTTTTGGGTTTGGCATCAGTCAATAGAGGCCTGTGTAGCCGTGCTGTTTTTCTGCTTTAAATCACTGTAAACACCCGTCCCCTGTTGCCTCTCTGGCACCAGAGTAACATAAAGGAATCTCGACTCGCAAAGACAAACAGTTGTATACCCAATCATCGTCTGACAGACTCGTCTGACAAACTCGTCTTTGGCCCCGCCGGCCTCTCACGAGTTATGCTTTGCTAAACTGGGGTTAAACAAGGTTACGGTACAGTTTTCAAGTAAATACATTAAAGTAGTGTCATAAAAAATATACAGACAGCTAATGGGTTGCAGATGCTTTTGTGTAAGTTGTGTTAACAGTTAACTGCAATAGGGAGTTTCACTTCACATTTAAAAAATGTTTTGTGCTTTTCTTTAATGTCTTAAGTATATTGAATGTTGCCATGTTGGAGGAGCATGGGACTTAAAATGTTCATTGACAACAACTATGCTTTGTGCACATGACAATAAAACCCTAGAATCTTTGACTATAATACTTTACAATATAAGATATTGGAGTTGGAGTCATCTCATTATAGTCTGTCTTTGTCTTGATACATCAACAATGTGCTGACAGACATATTGACCTTGTGTAAAGACTGCATGGATACCATTTAAAATCACCCGGTAGCACACATGCATTATTCAAGTGCTCAGAGCATGTGATACTAGTGCACTTCAGGCTTTTGTGGCCAAAATGAGGATTACAACAACAAACACTTCATGGCAAAACGTTTTGTCATTAGGTGAAAGGAGCAGAATAAAAGAAAAAGAAATAGACCTAAAGCCAGGATCCTGCAGAATAAAAGAAAAAGAAATAGACCTAAAGCCAGGATCCTGCAGAATAAAAGAAAAAGAAATAGACCTAAAGCCAGGATCCTGATAACTAAAATGGTCAGAGTAAAATCTCCCATGCAACAGGACGTCCTGCACACAAACGCAATTTTTAGCGACTGCAGTTCTCCTAAAAATAGTGTTCTTCTTAACCATGCTGTGGAAATTAAGCCTCATGATTTAAGGGCGTGTGTGACTTTTATAAAAACCTTTGTATGAGTTTCAATCCCACCTGGGCTGCTGAAAGACTAACAAATAGAAAGAAGAATATGTGTCACATGGACAATTGAAATTGAAAGTGCTAACCCACTGCCTTTTGCCTTTCAGTCACAATGTATGCATTCCCAACATGTCAGAGCGCTAACTTACTAACTACCCCCCCGTCAGTCCATGATCATTAACTGAGCTCTGTTAATGTACAGACTCAAGACAGCGGATACTTCAGAGTGAATACAAACGGCTTAGAGAGGAGAATAATGGGAATATCGTTAGGCTAGCACTGTTGAGGCAAGAGTGGGCAGATCCATCCGTCATGACCTCTGTGTGTGTGTGTGTGTGTGTGTGTGTGTGTGTGTGTGTGTGTGTGTGTGTGTGTGTGTGTGTGTGTGTGTGTGTGTGTGTGTGTGTGTGTGTGTGTGTGTGTGTGTGTGTGTGTGTGTGTGTGTGTGTGTGTGTGTGTGTGTGTGTGTGTGTGTGTGTGTGTGTGTGTGTGTGTGTGTGTGTGTGTGTGTGTGTGTGTGTGTGTGTGTGTGTGTGTGTGTGTGTGTGTGTGTGTGTGTGTGTGTGTGTGTGTGTGTGTGTGTGTGTGTGTGTGTGTGTGTGTGTGTGTGTGTGTGTGTGTGTGTGTGTGTGTGTGTGTGTGTGTGTGTGTGTGTGTGTGTGTGTGTGTGTGTGTGTGGGGAGATAAAGGCTAATGGCTCACAAGGTGATAGTTGATTATCCTTTGTGACACTGCAAGCTGTATGTAATGATTACACATTTTGTTTAGCTTGAAAGGGATTGCTGAAAGGTGTAAACAGTTTCGCTGATAGTGACAAACCCAAAAGCATTTTAGCATCTTTCAGCCTATTGTCTTGGTTTTACAGCTGTACATGTTTATGTATTCTGCCTATGATGCATACTTTCTTACTGTGAACGTGCATGAGATCGAACACATATCTAAACATTAAGGTTGTTACACTTCAAAGTCATCGAAAGTCATTTAAAAACAAGATTAAGCTCAGATGCCAAGATGAGTTTCTCTTAAATGGTGGTCAGTCCGGTAACCCCTAACCACAGGCTAGATGTGGCCTATCTTTAAAAACTAAAACACAGCCACAAATCTTTTGATCCATATTGTTCATAACTAGACTTTTCACAGTGTGTACCCTGTCTTTCGGCTTTGGCACAACGCAATTTGAAAATAACATCAGAAAATACAAATAATACAGTAATACAAAATAATATATTTCATTATGTAGCCTACCCTCTTAGAAGAAGAACATACGACCAAATCAACAATAGCTTTACGTCAGCAAAATAGAGGCAACACATTTTAGCTCAGCACTATTATGATATCGCGTTCAATGCAGTGTTACATGTTTTGCTAAAGGATATTTTAAAGGTTTCATGATTAATATGAATGTAGTGGATCAGCCTGGGTTATGTAATAAAGCAGCACAACTCCAAATGAAATGCTAATCCGGCTCCATGTTCGTTAAATGTGTAAATAAGAAAGTGCTGTTTCAAAAGGTTTTTCAAAGGTGATTTACTAACTTCCGTGTTGTGTTGACAGCTTGTTGAGCTTCCCCCAGGCCGACAACATGATCAGTTGATGAAGGCTTAACTTTTCTAAAATATCTAATCCTCTCTAAGAACAGCCAATTCTTGACACACCTCGGAGAGTTTGTCTCTGTAGGATCTCATGCTGCACACAATGTACTTTGTAACCATGCAACAAAAGTGCCAACAAATAAGAGAAAAACGGAGAAACCTGCAGTCTGCAACCAATACGATGTGAGTACCTTCTGTCACTAAATCAGGTACAAATGTTGAGAATTATTTGACTGAAACAAACTGTTTTGAATTCATCCCATTTGAACCTTTTCTAACGTCATGTGTTCAGATGATTAATAGTTTTGACTGTTGCAGCAGTGTAGCCTGGAACAGAAATGTAACAACTTGGCTGAACGTCTGATGAAGGTCTTTTCATTTCTCTCGGATCTGTTGAGAAAAGCCAGACTGCTCTGAAGCTGCGCTGCTGTCCCGGAGTGTAATGTGTGTGTTGTAAACACCAGCGTGCCACCATATTGTCTGGCAGCAGATCATATTTTACCATGTTAACACACCATCTGTTTACCCTCATAAGCATTCATTACACATACATGAGTACACACAGCAGGCTGCCACATCAGAGAGCGGGGGCACACACACACACACACACAAACATTTCTTAACAGACACAGGCGTACATTACATATAAAAGTATACAAATATAACATACATGTGGATGTTAACAAAAACACAGAAGTACACATTCTCATTCTCTGCAGTCCAAAGACCCTCTAAAAATTCAGCAAGCGAAATACATTCATCCTTATTGTAGTATTATACTTTTTACTACTGCTCACTTTGTTTAGCACAGGGGTGTCCAACTCAAATACACAGTGGGCCAAATAAAAAAAATGGGTACTACTGTAGTCGAGGGCCGGACTGGTTCAATGTTCATTGCAAAAACGTATTGAGATGAACTTATTGCACATATTAAACCTGGAACTAACAGAGATTAAATTATTGCCTATAAAAACAACATTACACATTAAATAATCAGTTGCAGTCATTTCTTGTGGCTCTATCTGCAGCTTTTCCAGAGTCATTTCTTATCAGTACATTTTCCCACAGGCCAACAACAGCTTCAACAAAACAATTCCCCTCAAAGAAAAAAACCAAACACTCCCTGTTGTCTCAAGAGAAAGTGCAGAAGGAAACATCCATTAAACCCAGTGTGCTGCTCTGTGATGCTAGCTCAAGCAGACACTTGGCATCTCATCTCGGGTGCAAGGTCATCAATGTTTGGGCTCAGGCTCTGAGCTGAGGAGACCCTCAGGATGGAGTGAAAGTGTGCGTGCAATATACCGGCGGGCCAGATCTAATAGTAATTACCCTGCGGGCCGAAATTAAATCCACCACGGGCCTGATTTGGCCCCCAGGCCTTGAGTTTGACACATGTGGTTTAGCAGCTCTAGCGTATAAGCCGTGTGTCTACTGTGTAACACCCTTAACCAATTCTATGCTATCCCTTACTGCATGATGTTTATATCTCTCCTATATCCCTTTACATGTGAAAATATTCTCCGTACTTTTTCCACATTTGGTCGTGGCCATGATGAGGATGTGGTTCCCTTCATCCCAGTTGGTGTGGGTTTTACGCTAGGAATCAATGCTGTTTGGATGTCTTTGTATTACTTTTAAGATGCATCAAAACACGCCTGTTTGCTATCCTGACTCCAACATGGGGAAATGAGCTTCCCATATGTATTAGGAAAGTCTACACATCCTCTGTTTCCGACTGATCCCAGCTGCTTTGTTTCTTACCCAATCGTTTGGAAGCTAATTTACTTGCAGGGTTTTTATATTTCTTCATGGATTGTATGCACTTATTGTAAGGTAAATGTAATGTAACACTTATTAGTTTCTTCTTTCTTCTTCTTCTTCTTCTTCTTCTTCTTCTTCTTCTTCTTCTTCTTCTTCTTCTTCTTCTTCTAGGCAAACAAGCTAAAGGGACATATGCCACCATCTGGACTGGAGGGGTAAACAAATCAGAAGGGCACAATTCAAGCATCTCTCACAGTTATTGATGACAATTTCCCCCAGAAAATGCATATATTTTGAGGAATCTGCTACATGGAATATATGTTTTAATAATGAAATGACTGAGTCTCTAATGTGATGCTTTCCCACAGCTGAATATGTGTCCATGGCCCGGACATGAGACTGAGCCTCTGACAACAGACAGGATTATTCTAATGGAACGGATCACTTAGTGCTGCTTAGTGAGAAGTTATTTGCCCATATCAGTTATAAGGCCAGCTGTCAGACATTTTTAGCGGCAAGTAAACAGTTGCTACTAAATTAGTTTACGGCTAATTCTAAAATGGAAAGAAGGGAGGAGGGAAGGGGAGGGAAAGAGTGGGGGAGGAAAGTGAGGTGATGGGGGGGGGGTGGGGAGTTCTGGCTCAGCTGACAGAGGTCCATTCATCGTCCTGCTGCAGACAGAGAGCTGGCACTGAGGGACACAGCCCATAAATCAGAGGCCATCACACCCTGCTGACACACACACACACACACACACACAGAAAGAGAGAGAGAGAGAGGAGGGAGAGTAATATAAATACAAGCCACAAACACGCATACAGTATAGAAAAAACTGTTAATAAGATTTTACATTTTACATACCTCAAATATTCAGACCTCTTTTACATCTCTAATATTAATTAGAATTTAGAATATTTGTTGACAGCCGTAATGGTACATGCACATGTGTATCCCCCAGACACACATATACACATACACACACACACACACACACACACACACACACACACACTCAAATTATGCACACACACATACACACACACACACAAACACACACATTCACATACTTGACACATACACAGCCTCATATACAGACCATACTATACAATATATATATATATATATATACAACAGATATGCTCACATACACAAATGTTTGCACACTCAAAAACACACTCACACTTACTCACACACAAACACTCACATTCACATTCATCCCAGATACACACAAACAAACACACAGACACACATACATACTTCACACACACTAACATTCTTCACTCAAACACACACACACACACAGGGATACTTATTTGCAGATACAGTTGTTCACTTCCCGTTAACTCTTTCTGCTGCAGTGTCATAATATGTTCTCAAAGCACTCGCATCTCTCCTAACCTACACGTGTATGGATATAAATAATCAAATGGGCTCTTTCCTGCACTCTCTCTTATCCTCTTATACAAGCTGCCCTCCCTCCTCTCCCGGTATCTCCTCTCTTTCTTCTCCATGCTTTGTTTTGCTCCGTGGGTCTAATAGAGGATGCACTCTAGCAGGCTAATGATCGCCTGGCCAGGGTTATTGATCACGCCCATGATTGATCTGAGGACCCCTCTGATTATTGGGTCATTAATCAGGCCTGGATTACCCTATCAATGGAGCTGCCACTGACTGGTCCAGTCTGGAGATGGATGACCAGGGGGTGAGGAGAGGGGAGAGGGGAGAGGAGAGAGCATGGGAGAAGAGACGAGGAAGTGGCCATTACATGTAAAGGGTCGGTTCACCTAAACCACACAAAAATATAGGCTCGATTTTTTAGGGGTAACAAATCTCCTCCACAATTTCACATGAACATGAAACGAGACACAAAAAGCGTCCCTTTCTGTATATCTTTTTATATTTGGGACTTTAAACTCACAATATGTTATTTTCTGACATGAGGGGTTGGACAAACAGTTTTGATTTGAATTATCTCCGAATGAAAGACTTTCAATTTGATGGTTGTTTTGCTTTTTTCTTTGGCATGCCTTCATGTTTTCATAGCTTTGCAGAAATATTCTTACACCAAAAAAGAAGCTGCCAAAGACAAAGTTTTGAAGCATCTTAAGAAATGCCTTAAAATAATGTTTCAGGATGCTTCGTGGTGATGTTGTGGATTTAATTGACTGTTATATGTCTCAGATACAAAACTTGTCTCTGAAGTGTTTGGCTCCAAACACCAAACAGATCATTGCAGCATTACCCATAATCCCCTCTGTTTCAGCCCTGTTTCCAAAGTGCTGATTCTGTGTCTGTTACTTTAGATGAAAACAAGGAGCCCCTCCCCACGCCCCTCTGAGAGAGATTTGGTTACAAAGAACTCAATGGTGCTCTAGAGGAGATTCAGGTGATAAAGGTGTGGGGGGGGGGGGGTACCTTGGTTGCTGATTGGCTAATGGTTACTCAAGACAAAACATCGTTATGACATCATAAAGTGGCCAAAATCTGATCAGCTCATTTTCAGACAGGTTTTTATAGAAATGGATCAAAAAGAGAGAGAATCTTTGTTCCTGAAACTTTCAGAGTCTCTTTCCACAGAGGGGACACATGTTGATGTAGAAGAGACATGAAGAAGAGGGGACACATGTTGATGTAGAAGAGACATGAAGAAGAGGGGACACATGTTGATGTAGAAGAGACATGAAGAAGAGGGGACACATGTTGATGTAGAAGAGACATGAAGAAGAGGGGACACATGTTGATGGAGAAGAGACATGAAGAAGAGGGGACACATGTTGATGTAGAAGAGACATGGAGAAGAGGGGACACGTGTTGATGTAGAAGAGACATGAAGAAGAGGGGGACACATGTTGATGTAGAAGAGACATGAAGAAGAGGGGACACATGTTGATGTAGAAGAGACATGAAGAAGAGGGGACACATGTTGATGGAGAAGAGACATGAAGAAGAGGGGACACATGTTGATGTAGAAGAGACATGAAGAAGAGGGGACACATGTTGATGTAGAAGAGACATGAAGAAGAGGGGACACATGTTGATGGAGAAGAGACATGAAGAAGAGGGGACACATGTTGATGTAGAAGAGACATGGAGAAGAGGGGACACGTGTTGATGTAGAAGAGACATGAAGAAGAGGGGACACATGTTGATGTAGAAGAGACATGAAGAAGAGGGGACACATGTTGATGTAGAAGAGACATGAAGAAGAGGGGACACATGTTGATGGAGAAGAGACATGAAGAAGAGGGGACACATGTTGATGTAGAAGAGACATGAAGAAGAGGGGACACATGTTGATGTAGAAGAGACATGAAGGAGAGGGGACACATGTGTAGAAGAGACATGAAGAAGAGGGGACACATGTTGATGTAGAAGAGACATGAAGAAGAGGGGACACATGTTGATGTAGAAGAGACATGAAGGAGAGGGGACACATGTTGATGTAGAAGAGACATGAAGGAGAGGGGACACATGTGTAGAAGAGACATGGAGAAGAGGGGACACATGTTGATGTAGAAGAGACATGAAGGAGAGGGGACACATGTGTAGAAGAGACATGAAGAAGAGGGGACACATGTTGATGTAGAAGAGACATGAAGAAGAGGGGACACATGTTGATGTAGAAGAGACATGAAGGAGAGGGGACACATGTTGATGTAGAAGAGACATGGAGAAGAGGGGACACATGTTGATGTAGAAGAGACATGAAGGAGAGGGGACACATGTTGATGTAGAAGAGACATGAAGAAGAGGGGACACATGTTGATGTAGAAGAGACATGAAGAAGAGGGGACACATGTTGATGTAGAAGAGACATGGAGAAGAGGGGACACATGTTGATGTAGAAGAGACATGAAGGAGAGGGGACACATGTTGATGTAGAAGAGACATGGAGAAGAGGGGACACATGTTGATGTAGAAGAGACATGAAGAAGAGGGGACACATGTTGATGTAGAAGAGACATGAAGAAGAGGGGACACATGTTGATGTAGAAGAGACATGAAGAAGAGGGGACTATGTTGATGTAGAAGAGACATGAAGAAGAGGGGACACATGTTGATGTAGAAGAGACATGAAGGAGAGGGGACACATGTTGATGTAGAAGAGACATGGAGAAGAGGGGACACATGTTGATGTAGAAGAGACATGAAGAAGAGGGGACACATGTTGATGTAGAAGAGACATGAAGAAGAGGGGACACATGTTGATGTAGAAGAGACATGAAGAAGAGGGGACTATGTTGATGTAGAAAAGACATGAAGAAGAGGGGACACATGTTGATGTAGAAGAGACATGAAGAAGAGGGGACACATGTTGATGTAGAAGAGACATGGAGAAGAGGGGACACATGTTGATGTAGAAGAGACATGGAGAAGAGGGGACACATGTTGATGTAGAAGAGACATGAAGAAGAGGGGACACATGTTGATGTAGAAGAGACATGAAGAAGAGGGGACACATGTTGATGTAGAAGAGACATGGAGAAGAGGGGACACATGTTGATGTAGAAGAGACATGGAGAAGAGGGGACACATGTTGATGTAGAAGAGACATGAAGAAGAGGGGACACATGTTGATGTAGAAGAGACATGAAGAAGAGGGGACACATGTTGATGTAGAAGAGAGATGGAGAAGAGGGGACACATGGTGATGTAGAAGAGACATGAAGAAGAGGGGACACATGTTGATGTAGAAGAGACATGAAGAAGAGGGGACACATGTTGATGTAGAAGAGACATGAAGAAGAGGGGACACATGTTGATGTAGAAGAGACATGAAGAAGAGGGGACACATGTTGATGTAGAAGAGACATGAAGAAGAGGGGACACATGTTGATGTAGAAGAGACATGAAGAAGAGGGGACACATGTTGATGTAGAAGAGACATGAAGAAGAGGGGACACATGTTGATGTAGAAGAGAGATGGAGAAGAGGGGACACATGGTGATGTAGAAGAGACATGAAGAAGAGGGGACACATGTTGATGTAGAAGAGAGATGGAGAAGAGGGGACACATGTTGATGTCGAAGAGACATGAAGAAGAGGGGACACATGTTGATGTAGAAGAGACATGAAGAAGTGTATTTTGCATAATAGGTGACCTTTGACACACTTTACTTATGTTCCATTACATGAGTGACGTCACTGTCGATTTACTTTCCTGTCGAGAGTAGTTTAAAATCCTCCTGGTTCTTCTTACTGTAAATTCCCTTTGTGGTCTGTCAGATGTTGGACTAGCTTTGGTTGATTCCCTTTGTGAGCGAGTCTTGGAAGTGGTCACATGATGTACACTCACACACATCGAGGCCCTCAGGCTCCGCTTCCTCGCTCCCCCAGGGAACGCTTCCTTCTAACGGAGTATAGCCCAGTGCCATGGGAAAGTGTGTGTCTGGGTTTAGCTGCGGTTCACCAGCTGTATGTGAGACTGTGTGATTATGTACAGTCCACATATCTGCGGTGGACTATAGATCATCATCTGTCTGCCTCTCTCTGTATTGTCACAATCTGTCCTTCTCTGCAGATCACAGAAACGTATACACTCCACCGTGGAAATGTTATGGGAGAGTGTCTGCTGTTGGAAATGTCAAAGGAATTCTCCCGGGGATTTGGTCAACAGGCATAAACACTGAAATCATCCGTATGCAAGGCAAGGCAAGGCAAGGAAAGGCAAGGCAAGGCAAGGCAAGGCAAGGCAAGGCAAGGCAAGGCAAGGCAAGGCAAGGCAAGGCAAGGCAAGGCAAGGGAGTGGGTAGCATGTTTTTAGTATGTGCTGTTCTGCTCTGACAGAAGGAGTTGATGTGGTTGAAGGTGGGAGTTATACACAGGAATGGAGTTTAACTAAGTACATTTACTCAAGTCTTCAGTACTTTTGTGAGATACTTAGTCACACACTTAGTTTCACCATTTCATGTTACTGTATTTTAGAGGCAATTATAGCACTTT